>NC_072896.1:106417880-106718070 GCF_027943255.1 Anastrepha obliqua | reverse complement strand
CTTCGAAAACTGTCGTAACTTTTAGGTCACGGTGCAATATCTCGTTTCGTACAAACCATGGCGCATTGGCACACATGCGGAGCACCTTTGACTGAAATCTTTGCATGATTTCTAGATTTGATTTTGCAGCTGAGCCCCATAATTGAACTCCATACGTCCATATCGGTTTCAGAATAGATTTGTAGATAAGCACCTTATTGTCTAGTGTAAGTGCTGAATTGTAGCCGATTAACCAGTGTAGTGATCGCAATTTCAGTCCAAATTGCTTTCGCTTTTAAAATATATGCGATCGCCAAGTAAGACGCCGGTCTAATAGATTACCTAAATATTTGGCATTATCTGTTTGTGGTATTGGAACGCTGTTAAGATATACGGCAGGACATGAGCCATTTCGAAGAGTGAAAGTTATCTGCGCCGATTTGCTTGCTGAAGAAATATGAAAAACGGTTGTTTTCAATGGATGCCAATGGCTGTTCTTGATTGGCTTCGGGTTGCTCTTCAGCCCGAATACGACGACTTTGCTTATTGATGCCAAAAATTACTTAACATCATAAGTTGGCCTGAGCGCGCGATGAATACTTTTCACAGAGCGTCGATTTTCGTATTACAATTGCACGAGTTGTAAACGTTGTTGAGGCGTAAGTCTTTCCATGATGAAATGTCAATGAATACAGAAAACAAAATGTATTTAGTTTGACAGTAGTCACACGTGATCTGTCAAAACCACCCTTTCCATTAGGGTACCTACAATCTGATCACCCTTTAGATATCGCCATACATTTTTTACACGCGATAAAAAACGAGGTGATCATTTCTGTACACTTACCTAAAAATAGTTATTTCTTTATTATGACACTCTTGCAGCCATGAGCCATATCGAACATAATAATAAAATAATCATCATTCACCAACTAAAGAAGGAAAATACCCCAATTTCAAACTCATCGCTTTTCTCGAAATTTTTTACATAAATACCTTTAAGGGGTTAGGTGGGTTACAGAGGTTCAAAAAAAGGGTATTTTTACTATTTTTTTTTAATATATACAATCATATATTTTATTTAAACAATTCAGCATATCAAAGATACATATTTAAACAGTATTTTGTGAAATTTTTATTTAAAAATTCCGAAAACTCAGCCGTTGGTACCACATCTCCCTTAACGTCTCACAAAAAAATGCTCTTGCCGTGGACAGCATAACTCATTATTGGTTCATCTAAAATCAAAAAACCAAAAATATTTCGTTAGTACATGGATAAATATCGTTACTGGACGAAGGAAAAAAAAAATTTAATTTGAATTTTTGACAGACTTTGAACAAAAAAACACATTTTTTGGTCAAATTTTCGTCATGTGTTGGCTCGAAAAAATTAGTTGTAATAAAAAAAAAATCCTTCGTTCAATATCTTGATTATGTTATTCCAAAGATGTGTGCAAAATTTGAACAAAATCGCTTCATAACTTTTCGAGAAATCGTGTCCACCGACTTAAAAAATCGAGTTTTGAGATAAACGCGTTTAAAAACGAAACGCTGCACTGACATGGCCTGATGGGCAGAACTTCTGAAGGGTCTATCTCGTAGAATTTTACTCGGATCAATTTGAAATTTTAGGAGAATATTTTAAACATATTATACTATTTAATAAGACAAAAAAAATCGATTTTTTGAAATTTTCAAACCCACCTAACCCCTTAATTGAAGATATTTTAATATAGTCCTATATTTTGAAATTCGTATTCCGGTATTCTTGGCCACCGGCCTTATGCTAATGACGCACAGCTCTTCTTCATGAACACTTAAATCAATCGGACGGCATACGAAAAAAAAAGTTCAACTGTGCTCCTGTGCCACTTAAGCAAGTCGGTTGTTCAATTTCTTGGTGTATTTTTATTCCAGTTTTTGCTTACCTTTTGCTTGCGACGTTTATAACCTTCACTTCAAGAGCAGGATCATCAAGAGCGACAACACAACGGAGACAGCAACAGCAGCAGTAGCGACGGTGTCTCCATATGCTCATGGGCATGCATATATGTTTGTGCGAGTGTGTAAGTCACTGATGATATGTGTACATATGTATGTATATTCCGGCATGGAGACGCATGCCTTTAGTTTCCAAGTGTTGCAGTGCAATTTTGTTTTCTTTTTTCTTTTTTTTGCGTCTTCGTCTCTGACAGCATCACTCTTTTTTTGTAGTATCTTTACTTTTATATTATTTTTATAAGTTGATTACGAAAATGTATGTATTATTTGTAAATATGTATGTATGTATGTGTCTACACCCTAATATGCACTTGCAGGAACATTTACTTTATTTGCTTCACAATTGTTCTGTTACCCTGTTACTCTTAGGATTTGCAGAGGACAATAGTGCGTCTAAATTTTGTGACCTACTCACCACAAAGCAGTATTATTGATTGGATCCATTCTTTAAAGCAATTGAAGACATCATCATCATCCAATGCCATCACCACTTTGTTGACTGGTGGCGTTGGAACCCCACAGGAAATTACACTGTCTGCTAAGCCTATGCAAATACTTACGGCTAAATATACATACATACAGATTTAGTTACATGCATACATACGTACAATACTTATGGCCTGATAGACATACATACATACGCGTTTATCTTCAAATAGTTGGGCGGTACAAACACGCAATTCTCTTCTTAGCTAAAGTATGTAGTTGTTGTAGCAGCTTATCTACCCTGCCGGCACGGTGAAGTCACCGATCATCATCGCAGTGCGGTGACTTCACCGTGCCGGCTATTTCGACGGGGTTGGTTCAAAGGGAAAGAAGTCTTATGTGAGTGGGTTGAAGGGGGCACATGAATGAGTATGTCGGCGTCAATTCAGGATAGGTAGAAATCTAGCTTAATGCAATATCCTTAATGCAATTGTGCAAAGATGGCGCGGGTCTCACGAGGCAGCTGAAGATCTCGGTCTACGAAGGGTGCTGGTTGGTCGATTACGGCATTCTAGAGTTTAAAAAGGTCGTAAGAGGCTCCCGACGAACTCCGTTTAGAGGATGTCTGTATACTGGTGGGTGTTATCCATTATACCAGTGGGTGATATATCAAGTTCTGTATCTCTTCTGTTAGGTCAAATACATGTCTCCTGACGTGCCTGGGAGGTAACTCAGCCTCCAGCAAGTGCCTGCGGTAACCTCTTAGCAGGAATTATTTTTTGAACATCCGACTATGCTGCTTATCTGGGAGCATAGTAGCCTCGCTGCGAAAATGTTATAAAGAGGTATCGGGAGATATCCTGTGGCTGTCCTGATAGCATTGCTTTGGCAGGTTTGGTGAGGGCCGCTGCATAATTCTGAACTGTCGCCAGCCATAATTCTTTGCCTTTGCTCCAAATGCTACCGGTTTCGAATTGAAGACCCTGTTGCGGTTTCTTTTTTTTTTTTGTTTCTGCGGATGAAACCTTCTCTGCTTCTTCTTGGTTATTTTGTTATTTATTTGTGCATAAAAAATTGAAAATTCCTAAGTCAAGCTGTCCAATTTACAAAAAACGTGGACTAATGAAGACGTTCATTTTTAATTTTTTCCTTTTTCCAATTTATTGAAAGGGATGTTTCAAGTGTTTAATGGTGGAATAATTTCTGGCACTACCAACATCTCCGAGAAACTACAAGGTGAAGTCCAAAATAAACAAAACTGAGCTGAAATAGAAACGACAGGAGCTTTGTTTTAATAACTTCGAGTTTGTTTATTCAAAATAGTCCCCTCTGGCCTGGATTTACTGTTTCGCGCAATCTAAAAGCTTTTCGAAAGAGTGTTTCAGGTCGTTGACCGGAATACCATTCAGGATGTCGGTACAAGCCTTTTGGATGGCCTCTACGAACGCAAAACGTTTTCCTTTCGTGGCCAAATGCAAATGTGGTATTCAGGGCGAATTCGACGAATGCGATGCAACAAACGCTTCAAAACGTCAAGATAGAAAATTGCATTGACGGTTTGGTCCATTGGCACGAACTCCTTGTGGATAGTTCCCTTGGAATCATAAAAAGAAATGAGCATCGACTTGATTGTTGAATTCTCCAAACGCCATTTTTTGGGTTTTGGCTCGTCTGGGGCCTTCCATTCGGCACTTTGAAGCTTAGTTTGAGGTCCATGTTGGAAACACTACATTTCATCACCAGTTACAATTTAACAGTTGTAAAGAAAGTTCTCGTCTTTTCTCGCCTCTTTAATGAGATCATTTAAATGTTGAATTCTGAGCAATTTTTGGTCCTCAGTTAACTTGTGCGGAATGAAATGTAAGTTAGCTTAAATGATCAGTTGAAATGCGATAAATCGATGTTTTGGAGATATTCAACTCCGTTTCCATGAATTTCAATTTTTTATAAATTTACAAAAGACTTCGATGGAGTTTTCGGTGATTACTGATTTTTTTCGTCCCGTATGTTCTTTGTTCATTGTTCATGTCCTCACAACCATCTCTGCAACGTGTAAACCACTCATGAACTCTGGCACGAGATAGACAATCATCGCCATAAACTTTTTCCATCAATTCAAATGTTTCGGTAAAAGTTTTACCAATTTTGAAAGAAAATTTAATATTAGCTCTTTATTCGAAACTCATTTTTGTACCCATGACACAAACATACTGACATTTTAGATGCAATAACTTCGCTTCCACTGAACCGAATGTCACCAAGCTTTCACTCGAAGTCAGCTAGGGATGTAACTTCCAACGCACTAACTCATTAAAAAGATGACGCCAAGTGCAGGTGTCATTTCGCATAAAGTCTTCAAGCCTAAAGAACTTTGGGTGCATTCCTTACAAAATTTTGTAAATCTTAAATATTGACTAATTTAAATTCATTTATTCAAATAAACGTATTCGGTACAACGACGAGTTAGACACATTTATCAGGGATGCAAATGATTCGATGGTACGATCACATTTTACGAATGAGCAACGATAGAACTCCAAAAAAAGATTTTTCAAACAAGCCCATAAGGCGACAGAAGAAGAGGCCGGCCAAGAAAACGATGGGGAGATGACATCGAAGGCGACTTTCGAGCTATGGGCATATCTGATATCAAACGAAGAGCTGATGACCGAGTGACGTGGAGGCGAATTGTAACGGAAGCAATGGCTCACCCCGAACTGTGATACTATGATGATGATGATGATATTCAAATATATTTATTATACAATAATCTCACGTCTTGCATTTGTCTTAATCACGTTATCGACTTTCTTGATATGGATATGGATATGTATTTAATTGCATCGCTTCATAAAATAATCTAGATTTTTTTTATGCATTTTGTGAGTACTTGTAAATAAAGTTACTTCAGCAAAATCTTTTTTACTAATTGCACCATTTTGATATTCATTTGTTTACCTAAAGCCATGAGACTGTTTTGAATCTGTAGTTGCACCTTTTACCTATAATGAGAGGATATAGACGCTTCCAATTCTTGAAGGTCATCACAGACAAAAATTCTCGTTATTTGCGTTCGCAATTGATTTTCTTTCGCCAAATTAAATTATTTATTCCACGGATTTAGAATATCGCATTACTTTTAATAGTGCAAGATTTACAACTAAGGTTCTACAAATTATTTGTTATAACTTTCGGCGTAAAATCTGTATAGCTCTTTTAACATTGTTGACTAAATGCAAGCGTAATCCACAGAATTGGTTAACTCAAATCTAATTTAAACAAAAAAATGGTTACAATGCTTCAAATTACTTAATTTATATTCACTCATCATTTTTCTTAGTGGAGAATGTCACCAAAAGTAATTTTTAATCATACATATATTTATTACAACAAATTTAAGTAATAGCCCTTTAATAGTTAGAAGGGAAACAATTTTGTAAATTTCTGTACTTTACCAACTTTTGGAAAATATAAACTTCCAATAAGGCCAACTTTTATTTCCAGCGCCAAATTTTTCGTATTGCTCTTATTACTTCACTCGTATAATTCCACCTTAGTAATGTAAAAATATTATATTAGCTCACCGGTATTTTCAACTTGCTAGTGGCACCGTGTACCCGTATAGACCTGACTTGCAGCACTAAAGAACTCCTCACCAGCCACACTGAATGGAGGAGTATTTCAATTCAAAATAATTAAAAATAATGTAGGCTTTGATACCAGTAATGAAAAAATTATACAAAAACTAAAAGTGTAGAAAATTGTTAACAAAAAAATTCACAGAAATGTTGGGCTAAAGTTCAGTTTTTTTTTAGCCGAAGCTGCTCCTTCAATTGCGTCTTGCTTCCATAAATGAATGGACCTACAGTTTTATGCCGCCACCGCCGAACGGCAGATGAATTTTTATGAAGAGCTTTTTCATGGCAGAAATAAACTCGGAGGTTTGCCTTTGTTTTGTATTTTATGCGCACAACGGGTTTCGAGTCCGACCTCTCTAATAATAAAGGATCTTTCAAAAGTGACGCCTAGGTTTCAGTAGTGAATAATACCTAGACGGTACCTTTTTTTATGTCATCTTTGAAATTTGTCAAGTAGACAAATGTACAATTTTAAACAATAGAACAAGGCGCTAAAGCTATAGAACTTATTATGAAAATGGTCGGTATTTAAGAAAAGCATATCGTAAAATTCGTAATTTTTTTGGTGGAAATAATCGACCGAATGAGCCGACAATTCAAAGATTGATGAAAAAATTTCAAGAAACTGCTGCTGTCGAGGATAAAAAAGGACTGGCAGACCAAAAGCTACACGTGGTCTTGATGTTGTAGCGCAAAGTGTTGCTAAACAACCTTCAACATCGGTAGCTAGACGTTCTCAACAATGAGGCATTCATGAATCGACTGTTTTGCGGATTTTACCTATAGACGTTCTTAGATGATGCTATTTTTCACATATATGTAATTGTTAAGAGCTGTGTAGTATTTTGAATAAAAATAGTGAAATATGAAAGAAGCAAAATTTGTGCATATTTTATTTTAAAGCAACATCTAGGCATGTCTTTTGAACGACCCTTTACATCTATGAACATGATTTTCGAAAACACGAAAACACCATTACTTTATTTGATATCATGAAAGAAATAACGATTATATTGCAGATTTCATTTCCGACAATAATGGCAGTGGCGATGTAAAGTTTTTCAGAGCGCAGATTTAGGTTTTAGTTTGCTAGTTTTGACCACGTTTCTACTATTCTCCTATTAGAGCGTATATTAGCCTCGTAGAAGTAATCTGAAAATAGATCGGTCGGTCTATAACCTCTCAAGGCTCAAAATATTTCCGAGAGATTGTGTAAAAAAGCCGTTATATAAGTAGCCTCGAGGCTATGAATACTACTTCCCTGCTATTTAGCGCGGTTTTCTTTTGTTCAATGTGGGCTGCTTGAATTCGACTGACGTTGACCATAGGTGGGCACTTTGCAGTAACAGTAAAAATGCAGTAAATATAATATTTTACTGATATTGCAATTTAATTTTCATTACCAGTAAACTTTTACTGATTACTGAAAAAAATTTGCAGTAAAAATACTTTTTTACTGATTACTGAAAAAAATTGGAGTAAAAATATTTTTTTACTGATTACTGAAAAAAATTTGCAGTAAAAATATCTTTTACTGATTACTGAAAAAAATTGTAGTAAAAATATTTTTTTACTGAATACTGAAAAAAAATTGCAGTAAAAATATTTTTTTACTGATTACTGAAAAAAATTGCCGTAGGAATACTGTTAATATAATTTGATTTGCTATTAGCTATTAGCCTTTCTTAACACAAGCATTTCAAAATTTGCATCGCTGAGTTTTTGCCTTCTGGACCGATTTACAATTCCAGCGAATGAAAACAACCGTTCTACAGGTGCAGATGACGGTAATGGGGTATTATATTTTAAAAATACGTTTTTAATAGCCTGATATTTATTTAGGCAACTTGTTGTTTCTTCTCGTTCGGCCAGGTATAAGAGCGTTTCTTGAAGATAATTTTTCGAGTCAGTGGAACCACATTGTATGCTAATATCTATTTAAGTAAATATATGCATAAAACAAATATTTAATTGAAAACCAAGTGTAAAAAGTTTACCATTACTTTCATCCCCGAAGTCAAACAATGTTTTTTGAGGTGGTTGAGGTAGAGTACGAGTTTTGGCACAGGCTACTTTTCCATACTTGACCACATAAGTGTTGAACATTTTTTTAACTTCCTCTTCTGTTTGCGTTTTAGCTGTTTCTAAAAGAGCTTTCACAAATCGCAACTTAATGTCAGGGACAGAAATAGCATCAGGCTGAATCAGAAAGTACTTTTCAAATCTTTAAGCAAAGCAAAAGCCACGCATTTTTTTGCTACTTTCGGTTAAATACTTAAAACTTTTAGGCTCCAAACGACGCATTTTTATTCTTAAGGACACTATAGTGGGTGTGAAATAACCAAAATACATGGTCCTTTCCCCCTGAAGGAAGTCGATTGCTTCTGCAATAGGTCTCATAAGCTTTACGTATTCCTCTAAGTACTCAAGCTCACCACGGAGAATGGTAGGAATTTTTAAACGGAAACACAATTCCGCTAAATTGGTTTTGTGCTCCAGTAACTTATTTACGGAATCATAAAGCGAGTTCAACCTTGTTATGCATGGAGTTATTAAATTCGCATTTAAAGTATACTTATTATTATATTGAAGTAAACTTGATTTGACAAACGAAAGAACGTAGGTTAATCGATTCTAACAAAGAAGCTGATAATTTATGTAAAAATAATATATCTTATCACCTCTACTCTTTGTATGTTGTATAGATATGTGTAGCGTGCAATAAATATTTATTGGAATGTTTTTTTCTTTGCATCTTCATCCAATTCTTTTGTTTGGATTGTACGACAGTTACAGTTATGGGGTTATTATTTTTTTATTTAGGAAAATAAGAGAAACCACAAAAAATAAAGAATTATTGAGTACATAAATGATTGGATTTCGTGATGAGAGTGTATTACATTTTGACTTCCCATAAACAGTAAGTATTATACTGATAATGCAAATCAAATTATATTATAAGTATTCCTACGGCAATTTTTTTCAGTAATCAGTAAAAAAATATTTTTACTGCAAATTTTTTTCAGTAATCAGTAAAAAAATATTTTTACTCCAATTTTTTTCAGTAATCAGTAAAAAAATATTTTTACTGCAATTTTTTTCAGTAATCAGTAAAAAAATATTTTTACTGCAATTTTTTTCAGTAATCAGTAAAAAAATATTTTTACTGCAATTTTTTTCAGTAATCAGAAAAAAAATATTTTTACTACAATTTTTTTCAGTAATCAGTAAAAAAATATTTTTACTCCAATTTTTTTCAGTAATCAGTAAAAAAATATTTTTACTCCAATTTTTTTCAGTAATCAGTAAAAGTTTACTGGTAATGCAAATTAAACTTCATTATCAGTAATATTTTACTGATTACTGCTATTTGTAATGCAGTAAATTTATAATGCAGTGTGCCCACCTATGACGTTGACAATGATATGAAAGTGCCTTTGTCACAAGCTCTTCTGCCTTATCGATTCCATTTTACAATTTAGTGCCGCGGTGCAGAGATATTCAGTACCAAACCGTTTTGAAGATCCAGAGGTCTCAAACTTAAAATGCTGATTTGCTGATGAATGCGTATTATTGTTGGATACAACATTCAAAACATCCTATCTAAAAATATATATATATAGTATATATAACAGCTAAGAAATTATAAGCGGACGGGTTACACAAAGAGATTTGTCAGATTTTGATTGCTATAACTTATTAAAAATTATGTCATTACTAAAATATTTAATGTTTCCAAAAATTCAAATTTACTTTCGCTTTAAAATAAATTATGAGTTTATTCGAGGCACGAAATAAAAGCGGCGGTATTGCAGCCCTTTTAAACGTGTGCAACCTTGTTTCAAATGCTAAAAGCTGATACTTCTCTGATGCTCGGCACTTACATTGCATAGATAGGCGAAGATAAATAAGTAAATAAAAATAATGGAGTTTTCTGCATATATTTTCCTTGATAATTTCAATATCGATGGTAATTTATATTACTATACTGACTAACGAAAGAATGAAGAAATCGTGTAAACAAAATTTTTATGATGCCACTTTAAAAGGCTTCGTGCGCAACAATGTCCAACTTTTTGACAGTCAAAACGCTACACTTTTGCGGAATTTGCCAGAATTCCACATTGAACGTGATATTTAAAAAATTCGTGCAGAGCGCAGCGGTTGTGATTGCAACTGGAACAAGAGCTAGACGCAAATCCCAAAGACCTAAACCTTGGACTTCGAGTAGCGGTAATCCTTCAAGCTAATCCCGCTTGATCACGGTAATAGGTCCCTCGCCCAGCACTTCCTGATGCATATTGGATAGCGAATTGCTCTGTTATCACTTTGAGTTATGTGTGGCCATTTGCCAGAGTATACTAGACCAAAATGTCAAAAGGTGTTTACTTAAACAACTGATTCGACAGTTGGCCGTGTCAAAATATGTATGCTTAAAAAATAAGTAAAACTCCAGTTTTTTGATAAACTGAAAAAGTTGTTCCACTTATTTAATTTCGCTATATTTAAAAGTTGTTGTTGTTTAAAATACTTTCCAAACTTAAAGGCAATGTGCTAAAAAGTTTTGATTAACAATAAAATAATAAACTGAATGTTTGAAAAAAATTATAAATTTATTAAAATCGAAACCCACGCAAAGCAATGAGTGCTGCTAAAGCTAATGAGTTTCACCTTTTCACACCACTCACCAATCAATTCCACGAGCAATCAAATTCGTTGTAAACAAACAGAGAAAATTTACAACAATCGTACAGAGAGGGAAAAAATCGCATGATGGAATTTGGGGAATCTGAAATTTTCAAAGAATTGTTGCATGATATGCCATTTATACCAGGGCGACATGGACAATAGCAACCAGCTCCGTCATTGTACGAGCGCACAATACACAGCGCAAGTAAAATGTGTGGTATTTCAAGTCGACGTACCGACGAATAAACGTCATGGCACGCAAAGGAATGTGCACGAAAACACACAGACGCACGTGAAGGTAGCATGGTTGGCAGCTTTGTGGCGCTAGTGCTGGTTTGGGACACATTAATGTTGCGTGTGTTTAGTATATTTAGAACTGTATGCACTATATTTTTTTACACTTATTTTACGAGTATGCGGAGAAGTTATCTGATGGATACGACTGAAAGAAATAAATATAATTTATGTGCACAACATTTTTCTTAATATGGAATTGAAAAAAAATACGAAGCAATAATTTAAAAAATGAAAAAAATAACATTGCATCGGCCGGGAATCGAACCCGGGCCGCCCGCGTGGCAGGCGAGCATTCTACCACTGAACCACCGATGCTTATACAATATTCCTACCAGTTACTTTACTTCAATCACATACTTTTATTTGCTATTAACATTTGTTGTTATTCGTGTCACAACCCAAACAGTTTAGCAGCCTGTGGGAAAAGTGAAATTCAATTGGCCGTTATCACTAGAGAACTCTTATGGAAAATTAAGTATTAATGGACAATTAATAATTTGAACTATTGTATGTTAAATTGGGTTACAATTAAGACAAAAATTGCTGAAAAGTTCTTAATTACTAATTAGGTGTCTGTTTGGACATAATCTAAGACAAAAAAATTTTACTCGATTTATGTTCATAAAAACTTGCGAGAAGAAAAAATAATTTTTCGTCGGTTCAAAACATATTAAAAATGTAACATACTGCGCTTGAATGCGGCGCACATCTTTATATCTATGGAGACTTCACTTCCATGGTGGAAAGAATTTTAGAAAAATGTACGGAAAACAAATGACGAGTCGAAATCAAAGTATAGTTGCGACTAAATGCCTTTATTTGTTCCATTGTAATGTGGATTTGAATTGTCTTAATTAAAAAAATGCTTATTTGTTTTGTCTTAATATTAATTGTGCACAAATGTTTAATGCATAAGTTAAAGACGAGCAGTGGCAAGGCTGGCAAGGCGTAGGAATTTCTTCCTCGCTAATGGAAATACTGGGTTATGCCGGTTATCCACGGAGAAATATGTAGGTATACATACGAGTATATACATACATATATTTAAGTTTTTCTCCCTTTTTATAAATAAGGAAATGCAAGGACACCCTTTGATAGTTACTTATTTTATGATATATATTTCCATTTATGAGAAGATTTTATACAAAACAGCCAATACTTAGCAGAGGACCAAAGCATTAGAAACATAATAGGACGAGCTGAAAAGTTTAAACCCAATTTCCAAGAACTTCAAATTTTTTTAATAAAATTAACAAAAATGTTAGAATTAAATTATTATTTTTTATTGCTTTTAATGCTTTAACGTTTCCGGCTTGCTCTGGTTTATAGTCATTCGAATTCGGAATTTTTTGAAGAATAGCCACAATAATTATAAAATATAGTTCGTACTCGTAGCTAAATTTTGAACAATTTTAGTGGGTTGCTGCTACTGGTAATGAGGCAATTAGAATAAATATTTTTTGAGTGAGAATTTTCTTATATGGTTTTTAACTTAAAAGCAGCTTTCACTAGAAATAGAACGCCGACAAACAAGTCATCGCTTTCTGAGGAAAAAATCAGCAAAATCCAATATTAGAATTGAAGAATTTCAATAGCGGATAGCATTTCAAGAGACAGTAGCACTTCAAGTTGTTTCATTCTTTGAGTTTAAATCCTCAATAGATAGGTAGTAGATATATACAATAAGTATATAAGGAGATTAAACTCACTAGGACTGGGTAATTGCACTCAGCTAATGTGGTCACCGGGGCACAAGAGTATCCGCGGGAACGAGATACCTGCTTTCAAGAATATTTTTCGGCGATGTTAGTTAATTCAGTCAATGTCGAGGTCACTCGAAAAAAAAGTTGCGATATGTATCATAAATCGCAAACAAAACCATCTGAAACCAAAAAATTAAACTGCATTTATTATATGTATTTGTTATTTATAAAGCATCTCCGGGAGTATTTTTTCGATTATTAGACTTTTCGTAGCACTTGAAAGCCAAAAACGAAGTGTCACTCAAAAAAATCGGCTAATTTGTTATTGTAAGATCAATGATTATTAAAAATATGCAAAAAAGTTTGCAGGGATACCTGGCGAATTATGTGAAGATGTACTAAATTTCAAAACAAGTTTCCAAAAAACACTTTCCAGACGAGTAGGTAGAGAAACTCGGACTCAATTGCCCTTAACTTTTTAAATTTTGCTCCGAACGCTTGAAATTTCGGCACACAATATTTCTCGTGGAGCCTTATTGATATATTGTGCATTAGTTTGTAAGTATCGAGATTTTTAAGTTCTCTGATAGAACTAGAATTGTTCGATGAATTAATTCCAGAAAAAAACTTTTCCCACTTTCTTTGCTTACATATTTTTAATCCTCTTTCACTATTTATTATTTATTTATTTCAGTATCATCTAAAAATTAACAAATAATAATTTTGAGCAAGAAATTCAACTTCAATTACCATCCTCCAATTTTCCAATGCAACATTTTTTTGTCAACCACCCCAATGTATGTTTCCGAGCTCACAACCAACATACCCATAACCAGCGCTGCTGCCGCGGCGGCAAAACATTAGTTGAGTCGCTTGCTGACGCCTACTGAACGCCCAGTAGCAAACGATTAAATTCAGTTTAATCATCCACCACGAAAAACGTTTTTCACTCCCATGCGATTTTTTTTCTGTACTGTACTCGTGCAGCATTCTAACTACCCCATACGATTTAATCAAATAGCCATTTTAACATGGAAATATGTTCAAGGCAGTTTACGCTAAAATGCCGAATGTCGCTCATAAAAATACTGTCGCAAATGTTTATGTCTACCTTTTCAACGAAGCACACATACAATTTGTTAATTTCTTCATTTATTTTTAATTTCACAGTACAAACACTACGCTCTCCGTAACAGCTGATATTATATGGCCATTTGTTTTCACATATACATACAATCTAACACATATTGCTTACATATGGACATTGGTGTACGTATGATTCTAATATTTTCTTCTTTGTTTTCTAACAACTGTCTATTGCATTTTCCGCCAGTGATGCTGTCCGTCGCACTACTATTCATGTCTGCCTGGTAAGAATGTTTGTTGTCGTGCTTCCGAAACGCCATCGAAAGAAGAGGCAGCATAGCGCTCTCGGCCGGATAAGCAAACAATCTGGGTGGGTGTAGCTCTTATTGTAATCTTGTAAAAAGAATGTAGGTAATGAAGTATCAGTTAGCAGTTGTGTGAATTCCCGTTGGCTCAGTGATGTTGTATTGTGCGCTGCAGCATAAATTTTAACTGGAAGTTTGTGTGTGTACATCGTGTACACCGTTGTTGATATGTACATCGTATAAATGAGGGAAAATTGGTAAACTAATTTTAAAAAAAATAAAGGAATAAAAATGATTGCGTATGGAAATATAAATTTTAATCTTAAAAAATGTTACTAAGCCTAAAAAATACATTCATTTGTATATGTATTTGCTTGTACGTAAAATTTGTTTTTAATCTTAAAACTATACATTTATTTTCTCTTCTTAATTTTATTTCATCGAGTGTAGGTATTCACATACATATATATATGTGTGTGTACATATGTACTATGTATATACAAACGTAAATATTTTGAAAGTAATGAACCTTCATACTAAATAGAAATTGCATAAAAAAATATTGGTACACCAACAAAATAAGAAGCATCAAATTCTTAGATTTAAAAAATAATGCCGTTAGCAATATATGTGTGTATGTATGCATGTATTTAAGTGAAATAAACCAATATTCGATATTAAAAATTCGATTTGGAATTTAAAAAAAATTAAAAGCAACAGAGCCAAAAAAACATCACATTTTTAGATTTAAAAATAATGAGATTCACAATATATATACATATGTATGTATGTATTTAAGTGAAATAAATCAATATTTGATATTAAAAATAAGGGTTTTCCAAACAGAGGTGTTATTTTGATATTCAAACAAAATGCTATTTTTTAATATAAATGCTCGGATGTTTATTTCATTATAAAGAGGAAGGTATGCCGTTAATAATGGAAAATAACATCAGCCAAATGACCACCACGACCACGCTTACGGGAGAATATCCTTTTCATGAAATTTTCCATAACCGAATTGCAAAGTGGCTGCCCTATGTCCTCGATAGCCTCACAAATTCCATCTTTGAGGTCTTGAACTGACCCTGGGCTGTTGGTGTAGACCTTCTCTTTCACGTGGAAAGAAAAGAAAAAAGTCACAAGGTGTTAAATCGCAAGATCTCGGTGGTCAATTGTGATCATCTCTTCGAGAGGTAACACGGTCCGGAAACTTTTCCCGTAAAAGATCAATGGTTTCGTTGCTTGTGTAACACGTAGCGCCGTCTTGTTGAAAATAAACGTTGTCCAGATCAATACCATCCAATTCCGGTCATAAAAAATCGTTAATCATCTCTCGATAGCGATAGATAACACCTGTTATTGGAGAACCCTTTAGGAATTTTAAAGCAAATTTTTTACAGATTACAAAAATAATAAGTTTCGCGTAGCATAAATAAATGGTAAGAGCATCAAAAATTAAAACGAAAAAAATTCAAAAAATCATTTTTAATAGCAGCTGTATTTCTTTATGCGTATATATGTTTGCGCTTAAACTGAAAAAAAGACAACTCTCATCGACAATTCGACAATTGCCTATAACCGATAAAAAAAAACAGTTAGTTTCATCCGCAACTATTCAAATAAGTGAATTTGTTTATAATGGTTTTGTTATTATTTATTAGGTTTAATATGCAACACTAAAACTAATTGGAAAATATGCGAATACTATCTGCTAGAGACTAGAGACGAATCGAAGGGTTTTAAGTTGAAAAATGGGTAAACAATAAAACAAAAGATATTGATTTAGTTATACAAAATTTGACTTGGTATAAAAAAATAGTTTAGGTAAATTATATGTGTACAAATGACAACCTATTTTGATCACAAAAAATACGAAAAATGTAAAGGATTCTAAGGCCAAGCAATAAAAATTGTTTATGCAAAAATAATATTTTCTTAAAAAAATAGTATATAACGAAAATCTAAAATTAAAAAAATCGTTGCATATTGGAAAATAAAAAATTATTTGCTTAAATTAAACCATTACGTCTTCGATAACGAGCGCGTAAGCTTGTCTTTTGACGTGCGTTTAAATATATGTATATATATTTGTGTTACAGGCACGCGCTAAATTGTACTTCGCAAACGCTTGTTTTCAGTTGCAGTTTTGGCACCTGCAATTCAACCACCAATTTGGAGTTAAACCAATAACCAGGAGTATCTTAGTGTATCAGCATTATTTATGCACTAGTGATTGCTTAAAAAGAATACCTCCAACTACAGCAAAAAATCTAAAGCCAAGCGGTCGTCATCGAAATTGCTACGGCCTTATTCAAGTAATTGGTAAAAGAATGTTCCAGGTAACTTTTCATAAGTCAGCCGCAATCAATATTTTTATTCTACATGACAAGGTGAAATCCACGCACTGCGCCGGAATCTTATGGAGCTATTAGAGGGGTACCGTTGCACTATAGAGCGATTACATATCAAGTGATCGCAGTATTTTGAAATGTTTCTGAAAATTGGTTGCTTGAGTATAATAAGAAGTAAACTGCTAAAATTAAAAAAAAATTTTTTTGTTGGGTATTTTTGTACTGAGTTTTATTAACTGATATATCTTCGATTCTTTTTAACATTTATATCCACTTTTTTTAATTTCTTAATATAAAATGTACTTCTAAAAAACCTCCTTTTTTAAATTTCTTCTTACCCTTTTGTTTCACCACTTTTAAAAAGTATTCCCCTCAGATTTGTTCTTACTTTACCCATTGCCAGCTGACCCGATCCTCAGTAATCCCTGAAAGTTTTATAATGGGATTCCCACAACTTTCCGAGTTAGGTCCAAATGCGTACAGCGAACTAAAAAAAAAAAACAAAAATAGAGACGCTTCGATCGATTTGCACACGGTTCATACGGTTCGCTAGATCAGTATTTTGCAGCATCTCCTCAGAACTTGTAAAACTTATTAGCTATAAAAAGTGAGTGGAAAGGAATGGTTAAACAAGCAAAAAAAAAAAAGATTTAGCGAGAGAAATCGACTCAATTTTGAAGAGTTGGCCGCCTCTATAAGTCGATAAAAGACGACTCTGCGGGAGATACAGGATGAACTTATTAAATGCCTAGCATGACAAATGCGAAACTATTCTTTTATTGTAACTTTACAGCGTGATATGTGGGTACTCACGTAATCTTTCACATTTTACCATAGAACATTTACGTTTCATACTATTATGAAATCGTACTAGACATAGAGGTTCCCCCTATTGATTTCGTGCATTTACAGCATAGTAGATGGGATAAATCACGAATTAGGGCGCATTAAAGCTGTTAATGCAAATTAAAGCCACATATTCTTTGCCCACTACATAATCGAATGCCAAGGCGAACTGAGTACTATGGGTGCGTCTTCCCAAAGCAGTTACTTTATTTTGCAAGATTTTGACAAGTCTGACGTCAGGTTCCTTATCAATACAAAACATACAAAAATTAGATGTTTGTGAAAATTTAAAAACTAAACAAACTAATGAAAACGAAGTGCCGCGCGTTAAATTGTTAAAGCACAAATTAATAAAGCCTCCAAATGCAGTTTTTCGGGTTTTTATGCGGAAGACGCCGTGGGAAGAAAGTGTGTGTGTATGTGCATATAATTCTTGTGCTTGGTTGTTTCATTGCTTTTGCCTACTATTCCTCTTCACAAACAAGTAATTCCCCCCCTTCCTTTTGTTTATTTATTTATGGGCTCTGACGACATAGCGAATTCGGAAGGCGCAACCTGGTGTTTTATCATCCTTGATCTAATGCGATATGCAATATGCTTGTTCAACATTAGGCAAAGAGCTTAAAGTAGTGCAGTGCATACGTAGCGAATCCACATAAGGTGACTTCGGTATAACAGATTATTTGTTTTTTGTTTTTTTCTTTCTTGCGATTTGGTGGTTTGAATGTCAAAGTGTCCTGCTTCTTTGTTGTTGCCTTATTTGGTTATTTACATTCCACATGTTAATGTTGTTCTTGCTCTACGCAAGTCACCCTCTATGAACCCCCCTTGGTTAAAATCGAACTTACATACTGAGAAGATGCGAAGAAGAGCGACAATCTGTCGTTTTGAGAAGCGTCCAACCTCAGACGTCAAACTCATAACCCAAAACAACAATAAATGAAATCATAAAAAAATTTTTTTGAAAAAACTGATTTCTTCTATAGGAATACCTAAAAATGAGATTAAGTTAAAATTGATTGAGTTAAAATTTGTTTACTTTTTTTATAATTTTTTTTAACTAAAATAAATTGTAAATATATTTTAAACTAAATAAAGTTCAGAAAAAATAATAATCAACGTCCAATACATTTTTGTCTAGTTTTAATTTTAAGAATAGGAAAAACCAAACTAAAAAACCCATTTCTTACCTTTTATAATAAAAGAATATCAGGTAAGCCATTAAATTAGAAAATAAAACTATGTATGTATAGATGTATGTATGTATGCATGTATATACTTACCCGTATATACATACATACAAACATATGCACTTAATTTCTAAATGATATTTGATATTTTGCAGCAACGCATTTATGTTATGGGCTTGAATATTTTAGTCTAAGATCCGGCTGCAGATTTGGTGTAGTCATCGAGTACATGCTGAAATCCATATTTTTACCCACATTTATGATTAGGAGAATAAAAATTCACCAAGTTGCCAGTAGAAATGTGGTCGCAAGTATTTTTAATTAATTTATTGTTAATTGATTTTGCGGGAAAAATTTCACTAACCAAGTTTTGAGATAAAATATCGTTCGGTTTACTGCAATAGGTGTAAAGACTTAAAAAAACCGTAGTTGCCGTTGCGCGCTTGGCCGCACCTCTCCGCAGCCAGGTATAAACAGGTATGATTTCGATATATTTATACATCCATAACGTATATTGATCTGTTATAGATCAAAATATAGCTAATTTTTTTCTCATTATTATGATATATGGCAACCTAATTAAATCTGGCCGCAAGTTAGGGTTGCCAGCAGTTAAAGATGGGAAAAATTGAAGGTTGAGTGAGAGGAAGCTAGCGCGTAACATCACTAGTCTAACAAGGATAGCGACATTTTAAGTCTATTGCGCATGCGTCAGATGTTGGTGTTCTCAATCACCAGTTCAAACAATAGCAAGATCGACCAAAGAAATAAGTACTCCAAAAGAATAATCATTCTTTCAAAACTACAAATTTTATAAATACAATGATAAATAATACTATCAGAAAAAAATATCCGATTCCGTTACTCTCATTTTAATGGATCAATTTTGAATGACGACATTTTTTGTAGTTAGCGCACAGTGTGTACTCATACATTCTTTTAAAGTAATAATTTATGTATTAAATAATTTTTTTTTTTATATATGAAAGCAGATGTGACCTTAAATAATGTATTTCATAAAACCAATTCCTCTTTTTTTTAATTTTTATAGGTAGATTAATTTCACAAAATTTTCAATAAAAAATGTATACTTTTTATGCCCTCTGCTATATTTCAATTGAACTAATTTTTATAACTTTAACGGAGGGTCTTTTTTTAAAACCTTCGCTTGGGCACCCGGGTCTGGCCTTTTTTCGACCTGTTCGAGGATTCTTTTTTAATGTTACATCCATAAATCGATAGAAAATTAAATTTTTGGAAGCTACCTGAAAGCTCAAGTCGTTAGCTATAATAGAAATATGTTAAATTCACGCCCAAAGTCGAAAATTTTGGCCAGAAAAGACCCGGGTGCCCAACGAAGGGTTAAATTAAGTATTCTTAGTGTATTTTCTAGTTTTTTTTTTAATTGGTAAAATAATAAAGTAGGTGAATTTTTTAAGTGATGGTGATTTGATTGAACTTTTGTGTTGAAATTTAAAAATTGTTAGTGAGTTCATACTTATATAACTTATTATATATTATAACTTTAAAATTAGTTCATAACTAATAAGAGTTCATAATTTGATCTTCCTTTTCATTGCCATTTTCAATAAAATGGTTATGAAGATTTGACATTGTTTAAGAAATGTTACAAGGAATTTTTTGTTTCATTTTAACTTAATTATTAATATGTTGCATAGATATGTACATAGGTACATATACATATAACATTCATGTAAATATTTAAAACTGGGAACGAAAATAATTTAAAATAAAATTTTGTATTTTTGAATAGTGGTAAGATTTTGATTTAAATTTTATTTTAAGTTATTTTTCGTATATGTATGTATGTATGTATAGTGAATTGATTGCGTCAGATTTTTATACTAAAAGTTTTGCAATAAAAGGTTATATAATTTTTTATTATTATTATTTATTTATTGTACAGGTTAATTAATTAAACTTAATCAATGTAATTTTAAAATTTAAAATTAAACTAAATTCCTTTTTATAAAAATTTAAATTTTAAAATTTAAATTAAGTTTTTTTTTTTAAACTATGTGTCTAATTAAATCTTTTTAAATTATATTGCATTTCTTCTTATTACTGTAACTTATTCAAATTAAAAATTATCAAGTTTTCGTTCATAATTTAAGTTTAATTATTTTCACTGATTGTAACTTCTTTTCCGGGGTGTTTAGCCCGCACATGTAAACGTAATTCTCTTTTATATTTATACAAACGATCGCAGAAATTACATTGGAAAACTTCGCGATTGGGATTATGCAAATCCATATGCATAAGCAATGCTCTGGCTGAGCTAAAAATATTAAAACAAACGCGACATAATCTTGGTGGGTATTCACGTGGATCGTGCTCACTCTTTATATGTTCGATTTGTTCACATGAAGTACTTAGAACGCGTGGACACAAACCGCATTTAAACGCACCCTTGGCAAAGTGACGTCTGCGAAAGTGCTGAGTGAGCACACCCAGCGTGGTTGAGCGATGTTGGCAGAGGGTACATATAAACGATTTAAACTGCATATGCGTCAATTTATGACGCTGTTCCGCCAATACGCCACCACTTATATTGACACTGCACTGTTTACAACGCTTAAAGCCATCCGGTGTGGCTTCAATATTCAACTGATGCTGATCAAAGAAATCATGCTCACCATTTATGTGCAAATGCCATTGCTCGGATGTATCGAATGGCACATTGCATTCGGGACATGCGTATGAAATGTAAGCATTAAATTCATTGAAAACAGCTGTCTTGCTTGTGGGTATAGCCATGGTGGTGCGTGATACTTTTGAAATGTCTACAGATGTTACTTTCAAAGGATCCGTCACATCAGCCGCCGTGGATGTTGAACTACTCGCCTCTTGTGTTTGCCCTGCTATCACGGCTTGGTGATCCTCCAAAAGGTGTGTCCGCATGGTCTCAAAGTATAACATGTTCTTTTCACATAGTCGACACCAGAAACACGTTGCGTTGATTTCACTTAAATAATGCTTTATCATTGTCTTTTTGTATACAATATTGAAATATTTGTTACACGTTTTACAATTCGCCGAGTTTGTTTTATGAACTGTAAAGTGTTCGCGGAAGTTATCATGTACTTCGTTAAAATGACGTGATAGGAATAGATTGGATTCGAATTCGGTATCAGGACATAATGGGCAGCTTATTCTAACAAACTTTGCGAAATCATTGTCATCCGTGAGTACTACGCATATGCCTTTGTTTGTAGCTCTGCTTTCGTTTCCACTGTCCAATTCTTCTTGTTCATTTAATTTTTCCAAACTCATATTATTGCTTGTTTGTTTATGGCATTTCATCGTCTGCGCTTTGCTTTCATCTATCACGTTTGTTTGTAAGCCTATCGAATTCTTGATTTGTTCATTTTTATCATCAATTTTTATTTCAACGCGTCGCGGAAGCCTCTTATATAAATCTCTTACGATTACTTTTGGCTCTTCACTTTCCTCGAAATTTAATGGTATTTGCGTGCATTCGCTGCAATGAAATTTTGCCTTTTCAATTTCGATGAAATATTCGCTGCAATATTTGCATTGAAACGGTTTGAAAGGCAGATGCACGAATCTGTGCTCTTGTCTCCTTGCATATGTCATTTGTACTTGGCAAATCAAACATTCTACCAAATTGCCTTTTGTTTGCTTCATATGTAAACCTGAAAGAGTTCCCATTTCGTGATATCTACACAAATGCCAGCGCCATGTTTTCACACTTGGCATTTCAGTATTGCACTCAGGGCAAAATTTCCTTATACACTTCTCAAAAGTCTTTGGATATCTCGCTCGTGACGTCTTGTCGTTCTCCCCATCCTTTTCATATTCCGCTTTACTTGTAGCATTTAAGCATTTGTGTTCTTTTGCATGTACTTTTAATCTAAAGCGCTCATTGCATAACATGCACCAAAAACTCTCAAAAGGAAAATGCTCTCTGGCATGTTCCAACATAACACCTAAATCCAGTGTTGTTGTATAAGTGATACATTCAATGCAACGATATGTTTCTTCAGTAATACCATCCATCGATTCAATTTTTTCAAACCCCAGACCAGCCGGTTTATCGAATCCATGCACCTGGGTTATATGCGTTTTACAAATGCAAGTTTTGGTAAACGTTTTGCCGCATTTAGGGCAAAATCGTCCCATTTTATTCAGCCGTGTTTTCTTTAATATCTTTTCATCGTACATATCATCTTCTTTGCTGGTGTCATTTGAACATTGATGTCTCCTCGCTTGATCTTTTAACCGGAAACGCTCTTTGCATAGAGTGCACCTGAAACTGTCAAAGGGAAAATGTTCCCGAGCGTGCTCTAGCATAGCTTTCAAATTCTTCTCCATAGCTGTGAAATTTTCACATTCACTGCAACGGTATACTTTTTCAGTGATGTCAATCGGTTCGCAGATTTCGAAACCGAGCCCGTATGGTTCATTCATTCCATGCACTCTATTCATATGTCTAGTTAGACAAGATGGCGTTGAATAGGTTTGCCCACATTTTGGGCAAAAGCTTTCCATGTTAGGTATGGGTATCTCTCTTGGACCTCTTTTTTCTGTTTAAAAATCACTGTTAAAACAAAAATTTTCATTGTTATAAACATTTAATATGCTTACCAGTCAACGTGTTTACGCTTTCCACATCTACACACTCATGTCCAGGTATTTCGGATTCATAGCCGAAAGACTGGTGACAATGTTTGCATTGTAAAGGATCAAATACTGTATGTATTCGTGCGTGTACTAACATCGTATTTAAGTCAAAATCGGAGGTAAACTCTTCGCATACTGTACATTCGTATACATCCGAGGCACTTTGATTTCCGACCTTTCTAAAATCGAGACCCTCCGGTTTGTTCATCCCATGCTTCTGGAACATATGCCGTTTGCAATGAAACAACTTACCAAATGAGACTCCACATTTTAAACAAACATGCCGAATATATTTCATATAATCTCTTTTCAGGCCAATAACGGGTTCATATTGCATTTCTAAGTAAAAAAACAAAAGCTACAATAAATAATATTTTATATACTGTGTTGCCCAAAAAATTCGGAAACAAATTTGTCAATAGATGGATTTCAATTTATTATTCAATTGAAATTAATTTGGACGGTTCTTATTTTAAATCATAAGCCCAAATTATTTTTTTATACTGCTTAAGTGACAGTCCTTGGCCGAGTGCTTCCGTTAGCGTAGAACAGGATGTAGTGGAACATGATCGAAAATGCAAAAGCCGAGGAAATCAAGAAAAAAAAATTGGAGGACTGCTGATATTGCTAGCGAACAGCATTTGTGGCTGCATAGAATGGATATAATGGACCGATTTTCCGGCTTCGAAACGCTACTGAAACTGGTAATGAAATATTAATCACGTACAACACAAATATATGGAAAGATAGCGGACAAAGCGAGCTGAAGCTTCCCAGTTTAGATTGTCACCAAACAGGTACATCCTGTGTGTTTGGTGTTAATGGGAGGAAGTAGTATATTATGATGTTCATCGCCTGATCAGATCATTAATTTTGCGTTCCCACGATAGTCAGTTCTACGTAACCAGAACGACCCGGCCAAGGACTGTCACTCCAGCAGCATTCCCCGTATATAAGTATGGGGACTGTTTATGCTGCTACACCAACAACATCATTAATTCTGATCTGATTGTCAACAAATAATGCTATTTAAGTAAACAATTCAATAGAAAAGTCCTAGTGTTTCATAAAGGCACTACCCAGACTGAGAGAGCTTAGCTGCGTGCTTCTGATATACCTGCCATATAGTATTGCACTTGCGCGTTCCGGTTATAATTTATTTCGGTATCTGCAGCTCTATTAACCCTAATCGCATGCCGATGGTTCGTTCGTGTCCGGCCAATTCGTTGAAAAATCATGCATTTTTTAGGAAACTACTGCACGTTGCATGTTTCATACCATTTGTTTATGATAAAATATTATTAAAATAAAAAGTTTTGAGAAATCTGAAGTTGGAGCTCTTCGTCTGCGAATGATGGTGGTTGGACTCCGATAACGGCATTCGGGGGTCGGGAGCTTAAGAAGGTAGTGAGAGTCTCCCGATGAATGTCGTTTGTGGCCTGTCCGTACACTGTCCGATCCAATAACTGTCTGTTTATGTCGGAGATCTCGTCCGCGGCCTTTGCTTTAAAAGTCGACAGCAATATTTCCTGCCGGCGAGCTACTTGAGAACCTTGTTGCGATTCTGTACTTTAGTTGCAATAGCGGTTCTAAGCGCTGAGAAGGAGAGCAAGCTATCAAAGGTGACTCCCAATATTTTGGGGTTGTTAACCGTCGGAATTTGTGTATCATCGACTTTCACCTTGAGTTGTAGCTTGACCTCCTTTGTCCAGGTGGTGAAAAGGGTCGCCGTGGATTTAGTGGGGGAGAGTTGTAGATTCCTCGCAGTGAAGAACCGAGAAAGGCTGGCGAGGTAGTGGTTTACCTTGGAGCAAGGGCAAGTAGCGTTATATAGTAGAAATAAGCGCCGGACGCGATCGACCCATAGGCATAGGATTAAGGTGTCAAATCTAAGCTAAGGCCAAAACTAAAATCCATTTCCGAATTTTTTAGATATTTATAAAAGTCTTCCAACTCACTTTTTGCCATCTTACGTTTTCGACTAAGCGATGGTGCTGAAATTTACGATTAATGATGAGCATATTTCTTAAATGGATTAATATGAAAAATTACCTTTATTTGTGCCAAAACTCATATTTTGGGAGCCCGCCATTGTTTCCAATACCTTACGTAATTCGTCGCAAACATGTACTCGCATATTATCGAAACGTCGAAAGCTTTCTTCACAATATCTGCATTTGTAAGCATGTTTACCTGTCGATTCTCCTAAATGCAACATATAATGTTCTCGCAAATTAATTATCGTGCGATTCGATGTAATTTTTCGGAAAACCGTTGGACATTGAATACATTTAAACATAGCTTCATCATCGCCATTAGCAGGAAATTCCTTAAAACCTAGTTCGATCACGGACTTGTCTTTGAATTTTTCGGCCACATGCGCACGTAAACTGGCATTTGTCAAAAATTCTTCACCACATTCTAAGCAAATAAAGCATGTTCTATCGTCGATAGTTTTTGCATGTTCTTGTATAATGTGTTTACGCACATACCACTGGGACGCGAATTCTTGCTGGCAATATGGACAAATCGTTAACTCTAAACTTTTACACGTTACATCGAGTATATCCGAATGCTGTTGGCGCAAATGAAAATTCATACTTGGATGTGTTTTTGTCCTCCATTCGCATAATTTGCATTTCAAATAATGACTGAATGGCATATGAGAAATTTGATGATCTAGTAATTTGTTGAAGTCTGGTGTTGCCGTTTGAAAGTCGCACAATTTGCACTTCGCGCCTACTTCATTGTACTTAAACTGCAAATCTTCCGGTTTCTCTAGATGATGAACAAAATTTAAATGCTTCTTCCAACAATGTGCCGAATTAAACTCATAATCACACATCGGGCATTGTCTCATAACAAATTTGCTGTAAATATAACTTGCACTCTTTATGTACGCGTTCTTCTTTGCATCTAAATCAGGCAAGACTGGACAAGGCCGTTTAACTTCAGGTTCATAGTCAAAATGATAACCACTTTCAGAGTCACTACCGTCATAATCTTCATCGTCGATGTTTGAGTTTGTTTCATATTCGTCTACCATTAATTCGACTTCTTGTTTCACATTTACTGCAAGCTCAGTAGGGTCGACATCAGTACTTGGTGTGGACGGTCCTGTTGTCTCCTGCGTCATTGTGCCTGGCGACTCCTCCATTTCAATATCTTGTATATCAAAACGAAATGCAACAGTTTTTTAACAATATTAGAATTAGAAACTTATTTATATGCCAACGTCAAGATCCGAGATTGGTGTTTGCATAAAGTTATATAGACCATTCCACAATGCTTAAATGCATTAATTGAAATTCAGTCACGTCTGTTTGCACTTTAGGTGATGGTATTGTATATTTTTATCATTGAAATCAAATGCATACTAGCTTGTTCAAACTATTTACAATTTTATTTTTGTCCATAGATGAACTGTAAAAATCAATTCAACTTTAAGCAAAAACCAGTGAAACACTAATAATATAAAGCCGATAAACGATACCCGTTTTATTTATCGTTAATCGAAAAATATAATTTTATTGCTAAGCTTTTTAAGGGCAGGACTACATATTATCGGCATAGCTCCCAGCGGTTTATTCAGACAATAAATCGAATATATAATTTGTTGAAGTCTATGTTAAAAAAACTTTTTTATTAAAAAGTTATATATTATATAGTTATATTTTTTTTAATTTTGAATATGCGTTGTTTATCAAATTGAAAAGCACAAATATTGGTGCCCATACTCATCGCTTCTACCGTAGTCCCTGTCCGTTGCCCATGAGATACACAAAATTGAGCAAAAATTGAGCAAAACTTGAGCCCGTAGAAAACAGTTGCTTTCGTTTGTGTGGGTTGCATCGACATAATGTTGCCATTCATATTTTGGTATATTTACTTTTACACACATCCGTGTTATCAGCTACAATTTTTCATTTTATAATCAACCAAAGCCAAAAACCAACAAATGCAAATACATATTTCATTTACCTATAATTAACATTATTAAAGAGCGTATTTAAAATATTTTCATAAAAATATAAATTTATCTAAGTTTGTTTTGCTAATGATTTCAATATGTACTGTTTCGCAACACTGTTGTAGGTCTATAGCCACCATCTTTAATGGATGCGCCTTGAGAGGTGGGCGCCATGTACTCAAGTAGTGCTTTTTCTTTTTCACCTCCAGCAACGAGTACACAAATCTTGGTTCTGCTATTCCTGCACCATTTCTAAAATGATTTGGCTGTTTTTACAGCACCCACGCTATTATATATCTCTATCAGCAGTCTTTGGCCGATTTGCTACCACTTTTCTAATTGCTGGAAAATAGAAGGAATTAGTTAATATTATATAATTAAGTACGCTACATATAAAAAACAAATCTTAGTTTAAACTTATTTTTTCTCTCCATCGCCGATTCACAGTACATAATAAGAGAACAAAAAGGAGAGCTGGCAAAATTAATTACGAATACACCGTGAAAACATGATTACTCGCGAATTACGTAGTGAATTATCTGCTGTGAGAACATAGCATTATATATACATATATATGTATATAATTGGCGCGTACACCTTTTTTGGGTGTTTAGCCGAGCTCCTCTTCCTATTTGTGGTGTGCGTCTTGATGTTGTTCCACAAATTGAGGGACCTACAGTTTCAAGCCGACTCCGAACGGCAAATATTTTTGTGAGGAGCTTTTTCATGGCAGAAGTACACTCATAGGTTTGCCATTGCCTGCCGAGGGGCGACCGCTATTTGTAAAATGTTTTTCTTAGTTTTGGTGTTTCACCGAGATTCGAGCCAACGTTCGCAGAAATACACTCGGAGATTTGCCATTGCCTGCCGAGGGGCGACCGCTATTTGAAAAATGTTTTTCTTAATTTTGGTGTTTCACCGAGATTCGAACCAACGTTCTCTCTATGAACTCCGAATGGTAGTCACGCACCAACTATTCGGCTACGGCGGCCGCCTAGCATTAGTAGTTCTAAAAATGGGCGATTATTTCTATTAAGCGATAATCAGTAAGGCGATTTCATACAAGGTGATATCAATAATGATAGAATACCAAGACGTATTGAGTACAGCAGGTGGCGTCTTGCCAAAACAGTTATTCTATTTTTCGCGATTTTAACAAGTATGAAGTCAGGCACTTTAATAATACAAAACAAACCAAATAACAAATAAATGGAGGGCAAATTACATGTTTGTGAAAATTCAATATACAATATTAAGCCTTGCCGCCGGGTCGTTCCGGTAACGTAGAACCGACAGCCGAGTGATGTTGTCACCTGGTTGTTGAAATCGCAAAAAATAAAGTAGTGGCTTTCGGAAGGCGAGACCTTTAGTATTATGTACGCCGTGATGTACGTAGTAGCGGTTACATCTCCGTTAGTTGCAGTGCATTCCGTTTTAATTTTCCTGTCATTTTGATTGCCAGATATAAGTTTTATCAGTGGATATATTTGTGTGTGCAAATTTTTTACCTTGATAAAAGTATCTTGTAAGAGGCTTTAAAAAAGTATGTTCATTGTTTTGAATCTCAAATATGCCTAATTACTGCTTTCAATAAGCAGTATGATATCTCCATTGGCAGAGTATTGTCTGTTAAAATTAATATGTTAAAAACTTTTGCCAGTGAAGACGTGTATAAGAACTATTGTGTCCCGATGCATAATACAACTCTACAAAATACAGCACACTTTTCATTCAGCACTATAAAGTAATCGTATAAAAGTAACGAATACGTAAAATTTTCTGCCGTGTCTGTTTCGGACAGAGAGCCGACCATATATTTTATAATTTTACATAGTAATTCCTAAATAATGAATCGAATCTAGAACGGGATATGCTGTAACGGCAGGGCTTCATTCACACGGCTATTGGGTGAGAAGTGCTTCTATTTGTACACCGGAAACGCAAAATGAGTTATCGATAGGTGTTCGGTATATGATTGGCTAAACTCTAAAGCGCGTTGGTTATTTAGCAGTACTTTGAGTTTGTGCTTTCTTTTACAAATTCGATATTAGTGAAATTGGGTTTTCTTGTCCAGATTTGTATATACATGGTGCATTGGTGATGTGGCCAGAGTAGGTAGTTTAAGCCACCACATCTTTTTTGGGTAAAAAAATAATTACATTGACATGCTTCTGCATCACATTCATCTTTTTTATCTACCTGTCCTTCATTCAGTGTTTAGTGTACTTGACAAGGCGTGTAAAAGAGAGGTATATAAGTTACGGATTATCAGCTGTTATATGTGGTAACAGCTGTTTGTTAGGCATTATTATGCCCATAACAGTGATGTATATTATTTGTATTACGAACTAGTACCTTTAATATTGATTGAATCACTTACATACGGTACATTTTTTCTTTTCTTTGGCTAATTGGAAGATCTAAAATGAACGAAATACGCAACCACAGGGGAATTAATATAAACGAAATTCAAGTACACGGAATTAAAAGTTAAAAACAAATTATTTAAGGATGAAATGGCATTAGTGTATTATTACAGAATTTTAAAAGCTAGCGACGTAATTACACTTACATATTTATGTATATATATTTCAAGGGAATATTTTAAAATTTCAGTACTCTGGTTTGATATCGTTTCTTCACAAGAACGCACTCTGCAAAAATTACACTAATAAGGTTGTATACGCATTGTGATTGAACACTAATCCAGTCCATACCAGGTATACGGATCGAATAACATACGCATTTATAACTGCAAAATAAAGAAACAATACTATAAAAAAGCGAATTCGCCTTAATCGTTGTATGTAAGTCATGCTCATCAGCAGCGACTTTACTGCAGCACACTCAGAAAAAATATCAAAAAGTTCATCGGGAAGCAGTAGCTTTTCAACTACAATGGCAACAAGTAAAAGCAGTAATTCATCCTCAGAGACCCAGCTCTCGAGTAATTCTAATAAAAACATCGAAAATTCGTTGATTAAGCATCAGGGACAAAAGTGGCACCAATACTTCGATTTTGATAAATTGCTAAAGCAGATCCGCGTCGCTGAAAAGCACCATCACCGCTATAAAGGTGATAGTTCTTCAAGTAATAATGGAAAGAATAGTTCATCCAATTCATCTGCCCCACCGTCAAAGTCCGGTACCTCTACTTCCAGAGGTGGACGATCTCTACGTCAGGTGCAACGTTTAAATGGCAACGATATGCATTATTATGGCATCGTGCCCAAGAAGACATCGGCTGATGTTATTGTTTGCAGTATTTGTCGCGGCATTTACACTATGGTCGGCTTCAACAATCACATGATGATGCAACATCCAACTGCATGGGGCGCCGCTTCCTCGAAATTATCCAATGCACCAACCCCGAGTGACATATACAGTTTAATACCAAACGATAATAGTCAAGACTGCATTCGTGATGGATCGGGTTCAACAGCACCAACTGAAATTTTAGGGTCGCCTTCAGATTTATCCGGCATAATGTCGACATCGTCAAATGCATCGTCATCTTCATCTTCCGTATCAACAACATCTTCAACTTATACAGCTAAACCGCGTCATAAAAGTAGCAAAAGTAGTGGTACAACGGCTGGGAGCAGTTCCTCTGGCAGAAGTAGTAGCACCAGTGGCAGTCGATCGCGGAGCAAACAATCGCGTCACAACAGCAGTACCAACCATGCAGCATCGGTCGGGATTCATACGTCCAGCACCACCAATTCGGAGAATACGCAAGCGCCTAGGAAAAGCTCGAAAAAAACCGCCCACACCTCAGGCTCTAAAACGAACAAAAACGAGAATGTGACCAATACATCAGCAGTAGTAACGTCCGCATTGGTAACAACTTCTAGTGCCGTAGCAAATAGCGCCAAACATAGTAAAGACCCAACCACAGGAATGCTGGATGCGACAGTGACAACACCTATAGCACTTTACTCGTCCTCGTCGAATTCGTCATGTTCATTGCCGCCGACACCAAAACTGACTACACATTTGCCTGAGGTAGGTAAAGGTTGTAGATGCATATATACTACTCCTTGGATGATTCATTCACTATTTAAACCAAAATATATAAAAATTCATGAATGAAAATGCTACTAAAAATTCGTATACATTGGAAATTGTGCTTGTATTTCACTAATACATTTAATATGTTTTTGGATTTCTAGGTGAAAAGCCCTGCTTTTGTTGCTCAAGAGTTCGCCGATTCATCGGTTTCTAGTTCGAGTAGTGAGTACGAGCGCACTAGTTCAAGTGGCAAAGTGGTATCTTCAAAATCGTCGCTTATAGCGAATACAACAACAACCAAAGCAATTACAAGCAGTTCTTGTTCTATTCCTGTTGTCAAAGAGGTAGCTAAAGCTTCTGCCGTGAAAGAAATTTCACGCTTTGACTCAACCCAGTTAAGTGAACTTGACCAGGCCGTATCTTCAATTACTGAATGCCCTGCAGTGGAAGGAAAATCTGATAAGAAAATGGGAGGCTCCATGAAAAACGTTGTTGATTCTACAACTAATTTGACACCAACTTCAAATAATATTTTTCATATGCCAAGTACTACAGCGGTTACGGAAAACCACAATGAAAAACTGCATCAGCCTATTGCCAACACTGCACCCAATAACATGAATGTTGTGCAAACAGCAATGCCACCAAACTATGTGGTTCCACAAGAAATGGTGCAAGCCTGCGAAGATGGGCTTCCACACAATACCTCCGACGATAATTCCATACTCACATTTGATGATGTTTTCGATAGTAAATTTATTAATGAGATTCTCAGCACGGCCGATACGGAAATACATTTTGACGAAAGTGAATTAGATACCGCAGCTGTGGCACAGCAACAACAGCAACAGGAACAACATCAGGTTTATCAACAGCAACAGGTAACACCGGCTAAGCGCATGCGCTATGATGAGACAATATTGGAAAGTGTACCACAGCAACAGCTACAACACCAACAGCAAGGTCAGGGCGTCGAAATAACAGGAGAATTCGTGAGCTACCAGCAGCAGCAGCAGCAGCAACAGTATGTGCCCTACAATGTTGCTACATTAGAGGATTTGAAGATGTTTAATGGTTCCGGTCCGTTGGTGGAGCAACATCAACAGATATCAACGCATTTACAGCATGCGGCAGAACAGCAGCAGCAGCAGCAACAACAACAACAACTCACGGCTATTGATGCAATGCAACTGCAACAGCTTCTTTACCAACAACAACAAACATTGAATACACACTACGACACCAGTATAGTTGATGATTCTTCCGATCCGAACCATTTAGCTTTGCAGCAGCAACAATACGATCAAACTGGTGTTGTCAGTGCAAAGCACCTGATTGATATGTGTGCCACGGTTGATATAAAATCGAATAAGTTGGGTGATTTTTCCACGATGTCCTCAGCTGGTTCATTTGCTAGTGGTTATGATAATATGGCAGCACACTTCCAGCTATACAATGTGCCCTCACTCACTGATGATAATGTGGAAACAGCAGAGCATGTACCCAATGGCGGTGAACCTGGCATTCTAATGCCTAACATCGTGAATGGCATGCAACGCGCTTCACAACAATATGTACTGCCTGGCGGCACAGGTGAAGACCACCTAATTTATGAAATAACTGATAATAATCAGGTGGCTGTAATAAGCCAACATCGACAGCAACAAATGCTTACCGAGTTTCTAACACGTGCCAACTACGATCAGGTTACAACAGATATGAATGCCACAGCGAATGCACCGAATATTGATGCCACAAACGAAGTAGGCTCGCTGTTGCAACAAAGCAACAGCGGCAACAACATGCCAATGAGAGAAGCCAGTGATGAAAACGATGAAGATTTATTCGAGTTCGACTACTCACTATTAGAGACGGTGAAAACCATCAACAACAGTAATAGCGGGGTTAGCGTAAGCAGCGGCGGTAACTCGAAACCCATTAAAACTGAACCCGGCAGCAGCGCTAGCAGCAACAGTAAATATTATGAGGACGTTTACTTGAATGCTTACCTCTACGCGGGCATACCTAAGCCAATTGCTATCAACTGCTTTGGTCTGATCAAGCTGCCATTCGCTGCCGCAACAACTTTCAGAAAACACATTCTGAATGCACGGAAAGCCAACAACAGTCCTATTACACTGAGCGGCGGTGGCATTAACGGCATTGTCTGTTCAAACCCATCAGCCGCTGCACGCTTGTCCAACAATTCCAAGTCGATGCAAAACTATTTCTCCAATTTGACCTCGTCCTCGAATTCTTTGGTTAGCAATGAGTTTTCGATTGGCAGTATTACCATAACTAACTCGTCTGTTTCGCAAAGTCAACTATATGCAGCACAACAAAAGCACCAGAACGCGGGTAGTAATAGTAGTGGGACAGGCAGCGGCGGCGTGGAGATTACTTTCAATACGAATTCCAATGGCTGTGGGCCGGCTATGTCACCTGTGTCATCAATGCAACGTTCGCGCTCAAAGTCAGGCAATTCATCCGCCGGTAGCGGCGGTTCCGCAGGCGGCGCGACACTTGTGCGTAGTAAATCACAAACTGGCGCACCTGTTGCCGTAGTCACGCCCACGAGCCGTTTACCGCCACCACCGCGTCCCAGCACTGCTGGTCCGGTGCTTGCGCAAAGCAGCAAAACCATCTTTGTGAACAACACACCTGCGATTGGGAATGATCGTGTCAAATTGATCAAGCGTTGTATGCCGCTCGTCAACAGCAGCAACAGCAATAGCAGAAATGATGGCGGCAAGCGCCAGAAGTTTTCACCGCGTCAAATTGCTGATTTTTTAGGCGGCCTTAACCATAACAACAACAACAACAATAATAAGAGTAGTAGCAACCATAAGTCGATGTCGGGACAACAATGTGCGGATATTGGCTCTAACGGCGGGAACAACAGCCACGAAGCCATTATAAATAACAACGCCAGCACCAACAATACAACCTCAACTAATTCTGATGAGCAATTGAAATTAGATCGTGTTGCTCACTTCTACGAGCGGCGTCGAAAACTATACGACCTCGCCCGCAATACTCGTCAGCAACAGCAGCAGCAACAACAGCAACGCACGCAACCACTTCAGATGCAGCAAAAATTGTTGAAGCAACAACAGCAATTATTCAAAATGCTCACTGATTATGGGCAATTAAATACTGCAGTAGGTAACTGTAAGGGCGCGAATGCGACTGCAAATCCAAGCGGCACCAACGGCAGTGAAGTATTGCGCATTTCTGTTTGAAGCCGCCGCTAAAATCATAGTGGAAGGGTTATGGAAGTAAAATTTGTTAGACTTGATCAAAGCATAAAACGAATTGTAGATTGTGGGAATATGTTTAAAAATTAGTTAATAGTTTAAATATAATTTAGGATTATAAAGTATACTACAAATTAACAAGCCTGTGGCGTTAGTGAAAAAAAAAACTTTGTGAGCAAACGAAAATAGCAGCTCAGACGCCATAGCATTTGATTAACATAAGCATTTTGTAGTTTTCAAGATTTGTATTTAGTTTTTGCATAAATTAATTTGGTTTTTACTAATTTAAATTTTATTGTATCTATCTATGTATTACTTATAATTACTATATATTACAAAGAGCTACAACATAATTTTTCATTTACACAAAGTACATCCATTGCATATTATTTTCACGTAACTATGTAGTATTTATACTTTCATGTCATTATCCAATCAGATGTATATGTTTTCAATCTAGACTGAAAGGTTATTAAGCCTGTTTCTACAATACATACAATGCAAATAAATAAAGTAAAAAATTAAATAAGCACATTGTATTTTGTTAGGATATACTCTATTGAGAAGAGTAGAAAACAAAGGATAAATATAATCGAAAAATATAATATAATCGTACATAGAAAAATTCAGAAACTTAGAACACACCGATTGGTTTTGCTGTTGTTACTAGGTCCTGCCTATCTTGGTGTATCGCTCAGTGTTTAATTGAGAACATCTAATGCTAGGTTTAGGAAACGTGTTTTTTGAAGGGTCTGCACTATGTAATGATGCTTCTAACTTCTATTAAAAAAATCCCTTGTGTTCCGTGTTACGAATTCCTAATTTTTGCGTTTTTGAGATAGAAATACTCTTGGAGGCATTGCCTTCCAATCGCTATCGCCATTAAGAACAACTAACAGGTTTCCCATGTACGAGAAAGTGGGATCGAACTAAAAACAACTTCCAACATAACAACCGATGTGTCACACATTAAAAAATGCAGCTACTATCACTAATACCATTTCAAATTTAAAAATTATTTATACATATATCCCTTTAAAGTGATAGAATTAAAAAATATATAAATATGAGAATAGACACCCATAAAGTTTATTGGTTACATTCTTAGTCGCAAACGGATTTCAAATACGCTTGTGTCCTTATATCAGCATTTTACTGGGAATGTTTAGTTTCTTATCACTTATTTTTGATTTGCATTCGTATAAATAATAACTTACTTACCCACGACGATAATTGCTTATATTATTAAGTATTTAAATAACATCATTAAAAGAGATCATAAAAATAATCTAAGCCTTGACCCAATTCCCAAATAGAAATGCCAGTACCCAATTCTTGAGCGAGTTTTATGCGTTCATGCACGGAATAAAGGCTGGGATAAAACACCATATGTCGACCATCCTCGGCTCTAGGAGAAATCGAAATTAAAATGATTAATAGTAATAATAATGGATATTACTTAAGATAAAAAAAATTTCATTGTTGTTGTTGTAGCAGCATAAAAATTCCTCATACATATACGGATAATGCTGCTGAAGTGACAGTCCTTGGCCGGATATAAATCCCGGTCGTTCCGGTAACGTAGAGCCGACTGAGTGTAGAAACAATGATTTATAAAGGTGGATATTTTTAGTCGCATTTCTTAAGTGAGACTAAAAACCTTCATCTATTGCTTTATTCTTTGCGAAATTTTAAGTACTTTCAACTTCGTTTGCTCTAGACATTTGAATGTACCGGACATATGAATCGTAATTAGAAAATTACTAAGCTGCTAAGCATAGTAAGCTACTACAACAACAACAACAAAAACGTGCTCTATTACAACCTCAACTTTGGCCAATTTTTTCAACTTTATAACAACCGGAGAAAGTTGTTCAATTAAATAATTTTCATTGCATAACCTTACATAATTTCCTTAGGTCGATAAATATTGAAATACTAAAATTTATGTAATTATTATACTGCTCATATGTACTCAAATCATTACAATTTACAAATTTACTTACTTCACTTCAAAGTAGTTTTCCACATCCAGCTCATCGAAAGGTACACGTTTTTTTGCATAATTCAAAAGTTTTAAATATTGTGCAGCTACAATTGGCCCACCACCGTCAGATGTATAATCATTTCCATACATATTAAGGCCCAAAAGAATTTTGCGACGTTTCGTCTTAACATCGTGGCTTGTAGCAGGAGCTAGTAGTTCAACTGACTGGCGGACCCAATACAAAGGGGAGTTTGCGCCTGAAAATATTCAAACTCAAGACGAGTTCTAAATATAAAATATTCTTACACATACGTACCTGGTCTTTGTACATTCGAATAGTCATAAGTCATTAGTGAGAATGCATAAACATGTTTATATAGTTGATTTAAATGCCTTTCAGTGAATAAGTTTGGAACCTCTTGCCGATATGGCGGTATCACAAGGATTAAACGTAAATTTTCCTTTTTGAGTGCTTCATCTAAATAGAAAAGAAATAATAGTAAAGATGAAAACTAATCGAAATTTATAATTTAAATATATTATAATTTACGTAATTGTTGCACCAATGTAATGAGAAAATGTTCGTCCACACGTCCTCCAATTTGCGTCCAAAACTCTATAACAACGCCATCGAATTCATTTTGTTTGCAAGCATTTACTAACAGTTCATTTAGACGCACCCGCTCTCTCTCCAAACTCAACAATCGAGAAAAATCCCGTTCCGTAAATTTATCAAATATGAAACGTGGAAAAACTAATCGCTCTTACTATTTTAGTTTCTTAATGGATTATCAGCCAAATACCTACTCTTTACTGCAGTACCACGATCGTTTTTACCCTTGCGGCGCACTTCTCGCATCCAACTTCGATCAATGTCGTGTGTGCCAGCTAATTCATATTCATCACCATTTTTGACAATTTGAAACCACACCGGGGAGATAATATCGAATTTTCGCGCAAACCATTTTGCCACATCATACCCATGTGAGTTCCACTGCAAGGCCATACAAATTTTATTATAAATAGCAAATATAGTAAAGATATTTAAAAACAATACCGCCGTAACATAGCCAAGTACAGTGCCGTTGAAATTCCGCAATGAAGTATCCTTGTAATATGCCGCATTGTGCTCTAGAATATCTTGGGGTAGGGGACGCATATCAATTAGATTTCTTTCGAAAACGGATTCATCGTGAGGTCCAGCTAACACATTTAAAGGTTTAATTGTTTTGGTTTTTTCAGCACGTCCTTTCCTTGGTGATAATGTAGCTTCAATCGTTGAAAACACAATCAATAATACGGTTATTAGAAGTGAATATGTGGCAGTGGTCGGCATGTTCGTATGTTCACTATTTTCAATTGGCTTTATAACATGCACGAACAGACTGGCCTTTTGAAGTTGAAATATGTCACCAGAAGAGGTAAACCACCCACTCCTACCAGCGTTTATTTATATATTCTTATATTATTGACCGGCTACTTGATTCCATAAAGTCATGTTGGATTGTTTGATTATTTAGGTTTCTCTTAAGCTAAGTTCCCACGGCACGTATTAGCTCTGCCATTCATAATTCGCTCTCTCATTCGTAATTCACTTCCCAGCTAATTCGAATATATTGTAAAAAAATTTCAGGTAATCTATCATCCTTGCTTCGAATACATAGTTCGCTATACAATATTTTTAAAGCGAATTACCTCGTTTGTAAGTAAGCATTATTGATACCTTGAAAATTACAAAAAAATTGTTGTCTTGCCTATTTTTTATCGGAAATTTATCGAAATTAGCTATCACATCGATATGAAAAAATTAACGAAAACAATGGAATAAAATGAATAAACCTTGATTAATATTCAAAAAAGTTGTTTTATAATAACAGAGCCAAAAAAAGAAATTGTATAAAAAATTATTTGTTGTTGTTGTTGTTGTTGTTGTTGTTGTAGCAGCATAAACATTCCCCATATATACAGGGAATGCTGCTGGAGTGACAGTCCTTGGCCGGATATAGATCCGCGTCGTTTCGATAACGTAGAACCGATTGTAGTGGAAACGAAAAACAAAAAAAATTATTAGTCTAGGAGGTTGCTGAATAATAGTGGAAGAAATCAAATTGTCTTCAGAAATACCGTTTACTCTGGTAGTGCATTTTCGTTTTCATTTTAAGGACCAAAAGCAAAAACAAAATACATTTTTCTTGTTTTTTCTTCGCTACTGCTACCACCAGTTCAATGGTCCAATTAAATTTTAAAGAAACAATGTGCAGTTTTCGTATTTTCAGAAAGGTTTTTGTGAATTACAAAAATTTTAAAATATTCACAATGATTGAATTAGTACGAAGTCAGCTAATCATACCTTAATGAAAATAAAATTGAAATTCTAAGCCATAATTCGGTTAAGTTATGGCCCGACTAAGAGAGTGTAAAAGATGTAAGCCGATACACTGGTGGAACGCTGAGAGAAAGCGGTGTCAAAATTCGTATATATGCACCTGTAAGAAGGGCTTCTTTCAAGTAGCTGGAGGCTGTAAAAATTAATAAAAGTAACTTATTCAGGCGCTTTGTTCCCCCCCCTGCATATCGTTCGATAGGAATTTTGGACCCCACCGGCAAGTTATGCGATCTTAACGTCAAAAACCAACTAGAAACATTTGTTTATAGAGGACTGGAAGAGAGGAAGAAGCGATCATCCACAGATACGATTGAGATGACTAAAGTAATTGCCGGAAAGGGAATGGCAAGCAATGACTACATGGATAATTTTCAATAGATAATTTTAAATGTTCAATTTCGCAAATTACTATAAAATGTAACTGAAATTAATTCAAGTTTGTCGCGATCTATATTAAACCAATAGAGAAAGCACTTTCAAATAGTCGGAAAGGAGCTTGATATCGATTGTGTGCGGCGATGTGAACATATCATATAGAACGAACACCTTCAGATTATCGTAGAACCCTGTGATGGCGGATCCGATTCTTAGAAGTTCTGCTTTTCTTCCCGGCTCGAATGCTATGCCGATTTCGCTCACATCATATAATATTTAGAGCTAAGATTGTTGGAATCGGCAAAACGTTCTGATAATCGGAAAAGCAGAACGTATATGTGCCGGCTTTAAATAAGTTAATATTATTACCCTTTTTGTACATTCGAAAAAAGTCACTTTCAAACTTTTTAAATTTGCTGCTGCTGCTTTTCGGCCTTTCTATCGATAAATGGAAGCATGCAAAAAGCGACAGATAATTATTTTCCGATATGGTAGCACAAGTTTAAATTCATCCCTGTAGAATTTCGGACGGTGAGTGAAAAAGTGTGACGCGCTTTTACACGATTTTACTAATTAGAATAAATTGTGAAATATTTGCATTTCAATTAACTATAAATCTTTAGACGGTAATAATTGTTTGCTCTTTAGTCTTTGAAATAAATTTTAAGAAAGTAAAATCAGGTATAAATTTTTGTACCTAATTGGAAGAAAAAGAAAATGGCGTCTTATGCGGCGCTTAGCTTTGCCGACGATACACGATTAACCTAACTTTGTATTTTTCCCGGGTAGTAGTAAAGCACGATTCTCAACTTTCAATAAAAATGGCTGATAATGATGATCTTTTGGATTATGAGGATGAGGAGCAGACCGAGACTACGGTCGCCGAGGTCCCAGAAGCACCAAAGAAGGATGTGAAAGGCACATACGTGTCAATTCATAGCTCGGGCTTTCGTGATTTTCTACTGAAGCCAGAAATTTTGCGTGCAATAGTCGACTGCGGTTTTGAGCATCCGTCCGAAGGTAAGGAAAAATATATAATGAATAAGCGCTATAAAATATAAGATGTACGCTGTTTAAGTAATGAAATATATACATAAGATATAAAATGATCGATTTATCAAATTTTATTCTGCATGCTTGCATCTGCCAAGCGACATATGTACATTTAACTGCTATCTTACATATGTATATATTTTTTAATTTTATTTCAGTGCAACACGAGTGTATACCACAGGCCGTGCTAGGAATGGATATTCTCTGCCAGGCCAAGTCGGGTATGGGTAAGACTGCAGTTTTTGTGCTTGCAACTTTACAGCAGTTAGAACCGACGGAAAATGTGGTATACGTATTGGTTATGTGTCATACTCGTGAATTAGCATTTCAAATAAGCAAAGAGTATGAACGATTTTCAAAGTACATGCCAGCAGTGAAGGTAATGACCTCAAAAAATGAATTTTGTGAATTTTTATAACATTTATTATTGCATATTTTAGGTGGGTGTATTTTTTGGTGGTTTGTCGATTCAAAAAGATGAAGAATCTTTGAAGGGCACCACGCCACACATTGTTGTAGGCACACCTGGTCGTATCCTTGCCTTGATACGCAACAAAAAACTTAACCTCAAGCATTTGAAGCATTTTATTCTTGACGAATGCGACAAAATGTTGGAACAACTTGGTAAGATGAAAGCTAAATTAATGAGTTAATAGAGTCAAAAAGTTACATCTAATAACTTTGTTTTATTTGCAGATATGCGTCGCGATGTACAGGAGATTTTCCGCAGCACTCCACATGGAAAACAAGTCATGATGTTTTCCGCCACGTTGAGCAAGGAAATACGTCCGGTGTGCAAAAAATTCATGCAAGATGTAAATATCTACGTGTCCATTCTTCTACTTGTTCTACTACTACTAGTTATACCACTAAGCTTTATCTCAATTGCTGAACTGCCACACCATAAACACCACTACACCATTAAAATACCAATTAAAAAACGATCAAACATTAAGTTAATATCAAAAAACATAAAGTATAACAAAATATTAATTTATCACAAGCTGATCATACAAAATTAATTATAAATGCAAAGAAGGCCGGAACAAAACGGTCATTTAAAAGATCTAGTAATGCGTCACTTGCTGCATAATCAAAAAATGCAAGAACAATGTATGTCGAATTGTTTTGTAAAACAACGTGGATTATATGCGACGTACTTTTATATACAGTCCAACATGCGACAATAATATAGTCATTGAATCGATCATTCACAAATGGAATGCCTTTGGGGATGCATCTGTAAGCCGAGAACGAAACGGATATAGGTGTAAACTTTTCTTGGGGATCGCTTGAAAGTGTTTGCGTGCGCCTGCACCAGTAGCCTGTTTCGAAACTAATGAGATGTGGTGGTTGTGTGGCCGTATGTAATTATAGCATATAAATGATTCTAAATTTGCTAAGTCTAATATTGGGAGGCAGTGAATGAGCTAAAGGCACCTCATCTGTCTTTTGACGATTCAGCGGCAGGATGATGATTCCTAATTATGCTGGTTTTCAATAACTGTAAGTTTAAATATGCCTTGTTTAATTTTATATTGCAGCCCATGGAAGTTTATGTGGATGATGAAGCGAAATTGACATTACACGGATTACAACAGCATTACGTTAAGCTGAAGGAGAACGAGAAAAATAAAAAATTGTTCGAATTGTTGGATGTACTCGAATTCAACCAAGTATGTATTTGGCTTTAAGTGATTTTCATTCCTTTTGAATTCGAACTAAAAAATTACTTTGGCGAAATAGGTCGTGATTTTTGTAAAATCTGTTCAACGTTGCATGGCGTTGGCACAGTTACTAACCGAACAAAACTTTCCCGCAATTGGCATACATCGTGGCATGACTCAAGAAGAGCGTCTAAATCGCTATCAACAGTTTAAAGATTTTCAAAAGCGTATTCTGGTAGCCACCAATCTTTTTGGTCGTGGCATGGATATCGAGCGTGTAAACATTGTATTTAACTATGATATGCCAGAAGATTCGGACACTTACCTGCATCGTGTGGCCCGTGCTGGTCGTTTCGGTACCAAAGGTTTGGCTATAACATTTGTTTCGGATGAGGCGGATGCTAAAATTTTGAATGAAGTGCAAGACAGATTTGATGTCAATATCACTGAATTACCAGATGAAATTGATTTATCATCGTATAGTAAGTATTTGTTTAATCTGGAATAGTGTACAGTACTAATTACGATCTAATTTATTTTATTTATTTATAGTTGAAGGACGATAAAATATTAAACAAATAAGTATTTTCTATAGAACTGGGCGGCTTCATTGTAAACCTATCGTAACCTAGAACGTTTTACTCAAATAAAGTCCAGAAACTCAACACAAATTATTTTATTTAAGACACTTGCTGATAAATATACATAGAATAAAGAGATTAGAAAATAAAATAAATTTCGTTTGTTTACTAAGATATGTGAAATATTGGTATAAATATAGAGTGGGTGAAACATGGTACTGAAATTAAAATTCAAATGTTTGACTGCTCAATATGGCTGACTTCCTGAACGCCGCCTCGAATTTTATCACTGCAATGCTTTGCATCATAAAAATTTTATAAACAATTTTCGTTTGAAATGAGTATTAATAACTTGATGCATATATTTAGGAACTTTAAATGAGTACGCATGTTCGATTTTTTTTAAGGACGCTTAACGTTGCACTTATGCAGCGCAACTGAAGTTTGGCAAGAGCGTGAACAAGCATACATGCAAGGAAAATGCTGCTGCAGCGACAGTCCTTGACCGGAAATAATTTGGGTCTTTCCGGTACAAAATGAATAAACAAATAGGATAACAAAATGTTCAAAGAACAAAAATTCATTCTGGGTGCGTGGTAATTTCGAAGTGTGTAATTCTCGGAGATATGAGACCTTTTTGGATTGTTTTCGATGAGATTTTATTAAAAATACATTGGATTTCTTGTACCACATTAACTATCAATTTTTTTTTTTTTTCGAAAATTACAAACCACAGCTATTCAGCTGGTTCCAAAGGAATAATCAGGGTTTTAGATCACTTCAAAAATACAAATATTTCGATAAGATGTCAGTTGACTGAAAAATTTTCCCAGCTGAGATTATCTGTTTTTAAGCACAAAGTGCCGCATTCAACATTCAGCAAATAAAAACCGTTGACAAAATTTCAAAAGCCTGTAAAAAGGTGCTTCAGCAGTATATTGAAAAATTTCTGTGGACTATTTAATGTTGCTACAACATTCAGCTGATTCGAACTGTCTGCATAATTGCTATTATTTGGCGTTTGGTGTATCACAGGTACAGCAAAAAAAAAAACAAAAAAAAAACATACAATATAATTTTATGTATATATAAACATATAATTATATGCATTTTGTTTTTGTATTACATGTATTTCGACTTTGTACAACTGCTATAAACTTGTGTGACTGCGTTCAGGTACGGCAACTTTTGTTGGGCAAGCTCGTAAGTTATGTATAGCCACAAGAGTGACGAGCAGAAAGCGAGGGTACCGAGTCGCTTTTACTTGCTGTAACTTTGTTGTAGCTGGCAATATCATATGCCAAGTGCCGTTACTTTGGCTAGTATAACGGATGTTGTATTAAAATGTTGAGTTTGACAATTGTGAACAATTTTGAATCAGTTGTATTTAGTAAGTTTTTTAAATTTTACGTTTTTACGCTGTTTTTGGTCATGGCGTTTCGCTCAAATATGGACCGCATGCAAACAATGCATGCAATGTGCGCACGAGAGCTTGAGCAGTTGCAAACAAATTTGTCTAGGTTTCTGATAGATAGTGAAGCTGTACTGAGAAATGATGTATTAAAAAACTCTCGAAAAGAAAACGGCTTTCCAACACACGCCAACGTGTTTGCACTTATGGCCTATGATCGATACATGTCGCGTTTAGCTGCTGTAACAAACCTTGCACGGAAATTTAACATTCACTTGCAACTACATAATCTGCATAAGATATTTGCTCTTGATATTGGAATGGGCTTGGCACCTGATTCCTATCTATTTGATGAATTTGTGGAATGGCGCAAGGTTTTATGGGACAGCGATGAGTGTCTCGATTTGAAACCGTTTCGAAGTGAAGATGGGCCATCAATTGCTACCACTACGGTGGCAGATGTCAGTAAAAAAGTACATTCAACTGATGAAATATGCGAAGAAAAATGTCCGCTTGTGCGTAAAATAACTTTTGCTACGCCAGAATCGTTGACGCTAGAAGTATGGCCATCTTGTGTGCAATTGCGTGACTTGTCCACTTTTGTTGCTGGATACCACTTTTCTGCATTTGTGACATACGTTGAAGACCTAGGAGCATTGAGTTTTTATGCTTGCCAAATGCGCAACGATATGCTCTACGAATTGAGTAACATGTTCAACCTGCTCAAGAGCGTACGCATGCCTTCAACGAATACCGTTTTTGGTATTTCTATTAATAGTAAGAGCATTTTGCGGGGAGTACTCCAGTATCTAGACGGTGCTTCCGATGGCGGAAATGGTAATTTACATGTGCTACTCATCGATTATGGAGAACTGGTGCCCCTGAATCCCAATGATGTTCAGTTTTATGATTTACCAAAAGTGTACCGGGATTTGCCTGCACAGGCTATGAAATGTATACTTTTGGGTGTTAAAGCAGCACTAGATGAATGTGCACAGATGGATGCATGTGTATTGGGTACAAAGCTACAAAGCTATGAATTTAAAGAAGTCAATTTCGAAGTTGTAAGAAAAACAGGTCGAGTTTTATTTGTGTATGTAATTGAGAATCGAGAAATTGAGGCGAAATCACCAAAGGTAGGTTTGGTCCATTGCATTAAAGTAACATAATAATAAAAAAATTTACTTCAGGATAAAAAAGGAGAAAATTTATCAAACAACCCTTTCGTAAACTCTTTTAATGAAAATTCATATAACAGTGACGTTCAACCACCAAAAACCAAATTTGACAGCAATAAGAATTTGAAATTTTTGTTAACTCTGCGCACAGATGAGGTTTGCAAAAATGATATTATATATTTGCAAGTTATGCATATTGACCGACCTGATTGCTTCCATGCACAAATACTTAAAAATAAATCGGAAACATTGGAACAACTATTTTGGAATACCGGCGAAGTTCTGTTGGAGCAAAAGCTAACAGCGCAACCCAAATTGGGTGATATAATATTGGCGCAATATGCGAAAGATGAATTTTGGTATCGCGCTAAAGTCATTGATGTGGTCGATGATGATGTTTTTAAGGTAAATATGGTTTTACAATTTTTGCTATGGTTTACCGATTTGTATTTTTCATTGAAGGTATTCTATTTGGATTATGGTAATACAGAGACGGTGTCATTGAAGAGCATTGCCAAATGCAATAGTGCCCAAGAGACGGCACCGTTTCGTGCAGTATTTTGTCGTTTTGCTGGTATAATCGATATTACTAACGGGGACGAGTCGCTCTGCGAACAAGCTGTGCAAATGTTAGTTGTTATGTTATTGAATCAACGTATCGAAGTGCGAGTCGTACAAAAAATGAACGATGGAGAGTTGTGCGTACAACTATTGGACAAGGAGTTTGCTGAGACAACACAAATGTTGGTCGAAATGGGCTATGCTAAGGAAATCTAAGAGGACGCCTTCAATGGGGCATATTTATTTATTTTTGTATGTAAGAGTTCTGACAAAGTTAACTGTTTTTTTTATGCCCACATGGTACATACATACGTCTGCGCTCAAATTTGTATAAAGTAATAAGTGTATAGATTTATATGCGCCTATGAAATAGTTACGTAAAAAATTAACATTTTTTTTATCAGTTATAGATAATTGACGCTGGGCGTATTTTTTCAGTTTTAGCGCAGCTACCTATGCGTGCAAAAAATACCTAATATTTTAGATGTATCATAGACAAGTGGGAAATACAAAGTGTTTTTGTTTAATAAATTGAATTATAATGTAGTAGCTGTAATGTTTACTCGAAATCGTATACATACATACATATGTGCATACGAAGAGGTGATGCATTTTGATGCAGATGTGGATATTTCAGTTTTGCGGAATTGTTTTACAATAATAACTTTGCATTTTTATTTTTATCATGTTTTTGGAACAGCGACGGTCCTTGACAAGATATGAATTCGATTATCTTTAGAGCGGCCATCATAACTTACAGCTGAAATGAAGTGAGTGCAGCTCAATCGTTTAAAGATGAATTTTGCGGATTCTATCAGAAAGCGGCCATTATACATAGGACTCGCCCAATGCAGCCGTTAATGTCAGTTTAATTATCAATTCACTGATTTACTTAAAAATTTAAGTCGTATATTATTAACGGCCCCATTTCTAAGAGGTTTTGAAAATAAGTACATTAAAGCATCGGAATATAGACACTATAATTGAAATTCTGAGTCGGCTTGAAACTGTAGGTCCCCCCATTTGTGGAACAACATTGAGACGCACGTCACAAATAGGAGGAGGAGCTCGGCCAAACACGCAAAAAGGGTGCACGCGCCAATTATTTGTATATAGGGTGATCAATCAAGAGGAGTTTTTTCATTTGCGTTTTTTTACAGATCGCGCGCGAGTTGTGGCAAACTGTCATCGTGGATTTGTTGAACAGCGTTTGGCATTTCATCATGGAAAGACTCACACCGCAACAACGTCTACAAATTGTTCAACTGTATTATGAAAATCAGCGTTCTGTGCCATACAGCTCGTGAAACAATGACTTTATTGAGAAGTCATTTCGGAGAGCAGCTGATTTCACGTTTAGGACCTGTGAGTTGGCCACCAAGATCTTGTGATATCACACCTTTGGACTTTTTTCTTTGGGGATTCGTGAAGTCCAAGGTCTATGCTGATAAACCAGCTACGATTGAAGCTCTGGAAGCCAACATTACGCGTGTTATTCACGACATACCAGTCGAATGATTGAAAATTGGACCTTCAGAATGGACCACCTTAAGCGTAGTTGCGGCCAACATTTGAATGAAGTCATATTCAAAAAGTAAATGTCAAAGAATGTCCTTTCAAATGATAAATAAAGGTTTTGAACATAATTTACATTTTTGTTTTTTTTAACTATTGAAAAAACCACCTCATGATTGATCACCCTATATATATAATTACATTGCTTGATATGAAGTGTTGGAAATCTGAAGCAATGAATTTTAACATCAAGCAAATGGGTATGCTTTTAAAATTAATTTCATATCTTGGTTGAAAATTACATTAACCTGTCCCTGTATGCACCAATTACACAGGTCTGCAAAAAAATGGGTTCGGAATGTCCTATAAAAGTGTAGTGTCATTTCCAAAGTAATTTTTTGCGTAGAATCCGAATACGGGGTTTAAATTGCTCTATCACGTCAGGACTTTGAGATATCCTAACCTAAAAGTGCAAAAAACGCTGTTTTTGCCCATTTTTGAGGTTATGTAGCTACGAAGATTTTGCTCTTCATAAAAAAGTAGACGTTACATTTTAAATTATAAGTCTTCCTCTTTTAAATGCCGTTGAGTTTGCTCAAATATCTTAATTTTTCACTGAGATATCGCATTTTGACCGTATCACGTCTCATGTTAGCTCAATGGATTTTCGAATATCGAAAAATTCACAAACATGGAAACTTCAAAATCCGATATCTCAGTGAAAAATAAAGATATTTAAGCAAACTCAACGGCATTTAAAAGAGGAAGACTTATACTTTAAAATACTATACTGCTTTATGAAGAGCAAAATCTGCGTAGCTACATAACCGCAAAAATGGGCAAAAACAGCGTTTTTTGCACTTGTAGGTTAGGATATCTCAAAATCCTGACGTGATAGAGCAATTTAATTTATAAATTATAATTAAATTTAATGACCCTACACTTTCCTAGAACAAAACGTTGTTGACCTGTGTTATTTACTTTTTTATTTTATAACACAAATCGTGGTCTTTCACCTATAGGCGCTGTAGTTGATAAACTTCTCGAAATAAATTTAAATTTTTCAAAATAAGTTTTTCTATAAATTAACTGTTTATTTCACTTGAAGCGCCTACATGAATGAGCAAACTCATTTGTGGTTATTATTTCCTTGAAGGTAAAAGCGTTGAGATTTGAGGCGAAGAAAAAGTCTGCTGTGAGGATTTGATAACTGAATTTGTGAAACGGCATTGCTTTTCTTAAGTTCCATCGGCCCTTTGGGGCATAATTACTTATGCACCGAAGATTGATGAGATGTGGAGTAACTACGACTTATGGTACTAGGAGTGATTTTATTTAGGTTGCTGTTATTGTCGCAGCATAAACACTCCCCATACATATACAGGAAATGCAGCTGAAGTGACATAAATTCGGGTAGTTCCGAATTTCTTTAGGTCTTCAAGACTTATTGAATCATTCCCAAAAAAGGCAATCGAAAACCAAGTAGCTTGGAACTTTCACTATTATTTTTATTCACTTGCAAAAAGTATAAATTAAGGCTATTGTTCACACAGTCGCCTGAAACAATAATCAAATGCTTTGTTACTCTGTGGGTTCTCCAGTATTCCGTTGAATGTAAGTAGAGTGGGAGAAAGTCTTTAAGGGGACAGATACCTGTAAACGGCCATATTTTCCCTGATTTTCATTAAAATTATTTAAAATGAAGAAGTCAATATATTTTTTCCAAATTGGCATACAGTTTATTTATACACTAGCTTTAACTCGCGGCCCCGCTCGCGTAGGAGTAGTTTTAATATAATAATATAATAACCATAATATTACAATACCCGGCATCCGTTGCTATGCCTCGTTGAATAAAATCAAAACAACCAATCAGAAAAATATCAAGCAAAATTATTTTTATTAATTTTCTATCTCAAACCGTTTTTGAACTTGGGTCATAGTTAAACAGCTTATGCGGATTATGAAGTCTAGAGTGTGCTATAAATAGTGGGAAATAGGAAAAACTAAGATTTTTTAGATTAAATTTAAGCAAATATTCGATTATTAGTGACGAATGAGAGTGGTGGAGCGGCCTGGGGCTGTGGGAAGGGAGTTCCATCATACAAACATGTCTATAACCTTCATTGGGTGAAAATATGAATATATAAAAATTTTTGCGTCATTTGGTGTTGTCGTTTCGTAGTGATGCGCGGACAACGTACAGACATTCATTCACCTTTGTAGTATAGAGATTAAAATAATAAATATAAATTTTTTTTTATTTTAATCATTTAAAATGGCGGATCTACACTCAATTCTTCCAGGAAGGTTGCAGCGGGCCTTCTCAATCGGCGGGCAGTGTAGCATTGGCGTCAGTGACCTGAATACAAAAAACCAAACATTGTCTTGTTTATTAATATCATAATTTCTATATGAATTAAAAGCAAATGAAAGAAAAAATTCGCGGAATGAAATGCTTAAAAAAATGAATTTCGGGGCGTATTTTCCTACTATTTTTGCTTCGAAAAAAATCACATAGAAAATAATATCATAAAAAAGATGTGTGCGAAATTTCAGGGAGATCGGGCAATACTTTTTCGAGTTATCGTGCCCGCCAATTCGAAAAATATAGTTTTGAGAAAACCGCTTCTAAAGTTTCAATACATAACTATACCTCTCCCAGCGCTCAAACGGAAGAGTTGTCACGGTCGTGACGATCTATAATATAAGAAATACATAAATTTACATTCTAAAATTTTTTTTGACATATTCTTATATTAATATTTTATAAAAAAAAAAAATCGAAATTTTACAGGTATCTGCCCCCTTAATTCAAGCTTGTCTGTTGGGTCAAATATACAGTGGTCACACAATTTATACGTAGACTCACAGTTTATAAACAGATACACCTGATACTTGGCACGATTTATACAAAAGAACAAAATTTGGATATATTCGTTAAAAAAAAAATTTATTCAATATTTAAGGAACAAAAACTTCCAAATTAATGTCTGGAATCAGAGAACTTAGGGCAATAATGAAATAAGGCACAATTTTATGCAAAAAAAAAAATTCGTACATAGCCATATAAAAAATATTTGATTAAAAAATTAATAGAAAAAACGAGTACTCAGGACTTTTTTGGGCTGCCTTTAGCATTAATAACTGCTTCCAAAAGTCGGTGCATACTTTTTGGTTTCATTAGCTGCACTCTTCTCCCACTCAACACTTAAAGCTGTCTTTAATGACGCCTTTGATGTTATTTCGCGCTTTCTGATTCTCCTTTCTAAGAGCTCCTCGACATACTCAATTGGATTCAGATCCGGTAATTGAGGTGAATATTTAAGCTGCTTACAGGGGTAAATAAGCTATTCTTGCACGAGATAAGATGAGTATTTCGGGTCAATGTATTGTTCAAACAAGAACCCTTTAGCATCCAGTTCAAGTTTAACGGCAGTGATAGGTGCAAATTATTCTTCAAAATATTTAAATACAGATGTTTGTCCATTTTAGCATCAATAAAACCATTTTTCCTTCTCCAGATGCAACTATGCACCCCCAAACCACTGCATTCCCTCCTCCATGCTTAACGGTAGGAATACTATTTTTTTCATTCTGTTCTGTATTTTCTTTTCGCCAAACTTTTGGAGAACCATCTGATCCGGAAACATTAAATTTTGACTTATCACTAAATATGGCGTTTTCCCATAAAGAATCTGTCTCATTTATAAGGCGTTTGGCGAACTTCAATCTCTTCTTTCTGTTAAGGGGTTAGGTGGGTTTGAAAATTTCAAAAAATCGAATTTTGTTTTTTTTATCTCATTAAATAGTACAGTATGTTTAAAATACTTTCCTAAAATTTTAAGTCAATCCGAGTAAAATTCGATGAGATAGACCCTTCAGAAGTTCCGCCCATTAGGCCACGTCAGTTGAGCGCTACGCAGGTATAAATTACATTTATTTAACAGCCAGACCTCGTAAGATAGCCCTTGTTGTACAAATTACATTTATTGGTATTTTTATTATTATTTTATTTTACATTTTATTTGGTATTATTACTTTATTTGATTACACTTGAGCTTCATGCTCTGTTTGAGTACTCTAAAAGACTAACTCTAATTAGGCAAGCACAACATAATGAAACCTCGCTTGACTGCATTTACTGTTGACGATGCAACACGTGCGCGTCATATTACCACAAAACACTTGGCACTGTTTCTGCCAAAATATCCGCTGTCGCAGACATAGCGTCAGCATAATATTTTGTGGGAATAAATAAATGAAGTTAATTTGAATTGCTGAATACGTTAACTCCTCCTTCGCTTAAGTGAGAGCCGTCCTCGGGTCTCCTTAAACTATCAATGGTAGCCTGAATGATATGACCCTGGCGCTTCTTCTTTCTTCTCTGACGTAGTTTGAAAATTAAGCCAAAGGCGAGTATGATACAAATTATAATGAGAGCGGAAACAGCTGGTCCCACAATGAGTTTGTTTTCGACTTGCGCAATGTACCGCAAATTTTCGATGCCCAGTCTTCGAAGGTATGGAAGGCTCAATATTTCTTGGTGGCAAGTAATGTTTACGATTGTAGCAGCTGCAGAATTTGGTATCATTTTCAATCCTCTTTTTAGATTTTTGTAGGTGGATCCATTAATCTGTATTTCGTCATCAAATGTGATAAGATACGTTCCGGTGATAAGCTTTTTAGTTTTTTCAATGGTTTCTATTACAGCAGTGCCGTCATTGATAATGATAATGCCGTCATCAATTACAACCAGAGGCTCTAGGTGGCTAGGTCTTGTACTGCATTGGGCTACGCTTCCAGAGTGGAGTTGTTGGGCACATGTTGGATTCAACAGCTCCCGACAAAAAGTTGATGTAAGAGTTGCATTGCAGTTTCCAATAGCAATTACCTTGTTTTCGCAATCAGCAACATTGTTGTTTTCACCGAGGTGCAGGATCGTTTCATTATGTTGTACAGGAAATACAATAATTTTCTTACACTCTAGTTTAGGCTTAGGATATTTGATTAGAAAATGTAAAAAATTATTATCTAAAAGAACTTTAACAAAGGATACTTCCATTAGATCAGTTATAGTTAAAGTTATATTTGTAGAGCGCTTTATAATCGTGTTTAAATTTTCAGAGTCTAAAATAGTAGGATTAATTATCCCTATCTTTGCAAGGGTGACAGCTAGCATTAATGTTTCAAGCTCCGAAATTATTATTCTGTTTCTCGCGAGCAGAGTTTCATACAGGTGGGCGGTATCTATTTGGTAAGTTTTCGAATTTTTAATTATTACGTTAACTGTTTCCGTTAATTTATTTATTTGGGCCTGTGTTTTTGTATTTATAACAATTTGCCTATTTTCTGACTCTATTAGATTTTGTTGATTGAATCTGATTTTTTCGAAGTCATCGAAATCCGGTGTCCCGGCGACAACCTTAAGGGCAGTGCCTAGAATATTGATGCTCCTGACATGTCGGTGGCGGATGTCAAAGGATGCCAATATTGTTTTAATTCGGGCTATGTCTGAGTTTAGAATCTTTACCATATGAGATAAAGGGAAGTGGGTTGTCAGATGTTTTGTTTCGTCTGCTATTTCAGAGTACATTGTCAAGTTGCTTGTATGTTGCATGTATTCGAAGTCTTGCCATATGAACACATTTCCATCCGCAATAGGAATGTAGTGTGAGTTAGAATAATCTGTTAATTTTGTAGATATAATTTGAAGTGGAAGTATTATAAGCAAAGTCCTATAAGAAAATGAAAGAAAGAAAGGAAAAACAAAGAATGAAAATGTAGGAGATATAGGAAATATAGGAAAAGAAAAAAGGAAAGTAAAAACAAAATTTACAAATCAGAAGGAATATTTTATCTTAGATTGTCCTTATGGACCACCCTCCCCCTAATAAGAACCGTGATCAGTAAATTCAATTGTATGATGAGTTTTTTCGCCAAAAAGAATAAAGTTTCGTTTTCGGGCGAAAGATGCCTCTTCTAAAACTATTTGATTCTGGTAGCAGTTAATTGGTTTTAGTTAGATGCAGAACACTCCGTAGATAATTCCTAAGTTTTTGTAAAGTCAGTATTTCCTTTAATTTGACAAAGGCTTGAACTTGTCTTTCGTCCAAGTTCACCTTATCTTTTTTGGCTGATGAGCGCTAACTTTTCCGTTTTCATCTTTTAATATATCAGTAAGAGGTTTTGCTATTGTAGCAAAATCCTTGATAAATAAAGATTCATTAGGGTTTGCAAAAACTCCTAATAACTTTTTTATCATTTTCCTAAATTTTTCTGTAACATTTTGAGGTACAACTATGTCTTCTATTTGTGTGAAATTTACATTTGCACACTTTAAAAATTATAATTTTTCTAACCCGCTTTGGGTTTGGATTTCTTTGTTTTTGAAATCAAGTTTTGCCCTTAATTGCGTTAGCAAATCAAGGCCAATTATACCATCGAATGTCGACAGTGACGGTAAAATAAAAAAGTTGCTGTTCGTATTGAATACGTTAATAATACATTTTTTCTTAATGGTCGTGAAACCGTGAATTGATTTCACTGAAAAAGGGTTATCTACAGGGGTTACGTTCTTTAGTTCCCGTAAGGGTTTAATGTAGTTTTTCGAAGCCCCTGTGTCTATTAATAGTTTCAAATTAATAGTTCAAAATCAGGCAGAGATTTAACAATGTCCAGTGGCTCATCACATTTTTGCCCCTGTATTATTTCTATGTCTTTGTATGTTTCAACCTTGGGGGTGTGAATGACACACTCATCGAATTTTTTCTTAGGATCCTCAATATGTTGTTCGAAAATCTGCTTCTGAGATCTTAGAGCGGTTCCAATGGCGACCTCTACCATTGCCTTCAATTGTTCTGTTGTGAGAGACATTGTTGTGTTTTCCCACCAATTAGTTGCTCCTAAGCTATTTCTATTTTGTATCTTATTAACTTCTATTCCGTTGATCGCCTCCAAAACTTGTTCTAACTCGTTATCAGATTCACTCATAGAAATCAAAAATAAAATCAAAAACAAGGAGCTAGATCAACCCGTGCAAAGATTTACAAAAAAATATTTTTAGTTTCCAAATTTAAACTTTGTTATTTTACGTAAAAAAAAATTGTATTTATTCTTATAGAAACAAAAACAAGGATATGACACTACTTTTGCGCTCTACTTACTTAAGGTATTGCATTTTTCTTAAAATATAAGACTCCTTTTGCTGGTTTCCTCTCTGGTGCTCCGGTAAATTTTTTCTTTAACTTTTGCTGCTTGCTGCCCAGGCTATTTCGAAGCTCTGGTGACTTTTCTCCTTTTGCTGGTTTCCTCTCTGGTGCTCCGGTAATTTTTTCTTTTACTTTTGCTGCCCAGGCTATTTCGAAGCTCTGGTGACTATTTTTTATTTAAAAACTTGTTGAAAATATTTTATTATTGTTCTGCGTAAATTTTTTATTTTCAAAAAACTTTTGTTAAAAAGGTTTTATTATTTTTTTGAATTTTAATTTAAAAACTTCACTTTTTTACTGTTCTGGATTAATTTTTTGTTAAAAAGATTTTATTATTTTTTGATTAGTTTCTTAGTTTTTAATTAATTTAATCCGCGTTGGGCGCCAATTACATTTATTTAACAGCCAGACCTCGTAAGATAGCCCTTGTTGTACAAATTACATTTATTGGTATTTTTATTATTATTTTATTTTACATTTTATTTGGTATTATTACTTTATTTGATTACACTTGAGCTTCATGCTCTGTTTGAGTACTCTAAAAGACTAACTCTAATTAGGCAAGCACAACATAATGAAACCTCGCTTGACTGCATTTACTGTTGACGATGCAACACGTGCGCGTCATATTACCACAAAACACTTGGCACTGTTTCTGCCAAAATATCCGCTGTCGCAGACATAGCGTCAGCATAATATTTTGTGGGAATAAATAAATGAAGTTAATTTGAATTGCTGAATACGTTAACTTATACGTGTTTATCTCAGAACTCCATTTTTTAAGGCGGTGGACACGATATCTCGAAAAGTTATGAAGCGATTTAGTTCAAATTTTGTACAAATCTTTGAAATAACATTATCTAGTTATTGAACGAAGGATTTTTTTTCTGTTAATTACAACAATTTTTTTTAGCCAATGTATGTCGAAAATTTCACTAAAAAATGTGTTTTTTGGTTCAAAGCCTGTCATAAATTCAAATTTTGATTTTTTTTTCCTTCGTACAACAACGAGATTTATCCATGTACTAACGAAATCCGTTTGGTTTTCTGATTTTAGATGAACCAATAATGAGCTATGCTGTCCACGGCAAGAGCATTTTTTTTTGAGACGTCAAGGAAGATGAGGTACCAACGACTGAGTTTTCGAAATTTTTAAATAAAAATTTCACAAAATACTGTTTATATATGTATCTTAGATATAGTGAATTGCTTAAATAAAATATATAATTTTATATACTAAAAAAAAATAGTCAAAATCTTCTTTTTTTCAACCTCTGAAGCCCACATAACCCCTTAATATCTGAAATGTGGGGCTTGCGGCGTGCCACTCTGCTATGATAACCAGCGTTTTGCAGACAATTACGGACTGTTTATGGGCTTACTTTTTATGCAAATGCTCTAGAATACTTCGGCATAGTATCGTGGAGGTTATTTTTAGATTTTGCGCGACTGATGCTACTATATTGCGTTCGGCACGTGAAGCCAATAGTTTTCGCCTTCCGGCTTGGTGGTGATTAGCTTCCAATTTACCAGTATTAACGTAATTACTTTGCACCGTATAATGCGATTTGCCAATTTTTTGTCAAATCCTTATTTCTAAGTACAATTTAATAACAATTTCGCGCATTTCTAATGTTAAATCCGCACTTCGTCCCATTTTGTCACTTTCAATCGAGATATTACGGGCATCTGAAACTGAAGCGACGATAAAAACTAAGAAAAATCAATCTTTTTTCATTTTCAGCAATATTAGTAAAAACACAAACGATTTTTACTGTTACTTTTGCAGCAAGAATATCATGAGTTGATAGTGTACGAATAAATGTTTTGCAGCATTTTGCTACGTCTACCCACTTTCCTTGGACCCCCTCAGTGTGAGTTGAAATAACGGGGGTTTTGTTTGCGGAAATTCAGCAGGAATGTAACATTCTTACAGTGACCCAAAAGAAATATATTATCACAGCAAATAATATTTTGCCCAAAGCTAAAGTTTTTTCGTACTACGCAGGGTGTACGAATAAATTGTGTGACCACTGTACATAATTGTACACAGTAAAAAATGATGGTTTATATTTAATACCAGTTGCTATTGAATTTATACAATTTTGGAATTAAATTTAATTTTTAATTCTAAAAAGTTTTATTTTAAGACGATGAAATATTCTTGCAATTATTTTAAATCCAAAATGGGTTTAAAACAAAACTTTAATTGGTGCTGAGCGTTGCGTTTTTGAAATTTAATACCTATTAGATTTAACGTAAGACCAAAAAAACATTAAAATGCTCTCTTTAATGTTTCAAGCTATTTTGGTTTCAGTTTAAGTTTCAATTATATTCAATTTAAAATTTATTGGTTTAAAAGTAAAACCAAGAAAGTATTAAAAAATTCTCTCACTCTCTGTCATTCACTCACTCTCAGTGCATTTTTTTCACTATTCTAGAAGCATGTTTTTAAAAGTGAAATACCACGCGGAAGGAAAGCGATGATAGCGAGGTAATTTCTGAAGAAGATCTTCGTTTTTTTCAAAACTGCATCGTTAAAGACGAACTGAATCTGGTGCAGCAGAAATTGCGAGAAACGTTAAAATCGAGACAAAAAATTATCGCAACTGCGTGGAATGTTTTGGAAATATGAAAGCAGAGTGGAACAAATTTTTATTGCTGCGAGTGGCGGTTCTAATTTGGGAAACTGTACAGAATGCACGTCTGAAGTAATACCTTATTTGATTTTCTTAAAGTTGCTGCCATCCACTGCCAGTGGACGCGAACAAAAAAAGCAAAATTCCAAAAATCTGTCGACAGTTTTATTTTTAAAAACGTAATTTACTATAAATTTTTTGTTCTTAATGGGCATAAATAAAAAAATTTGTTTTTACAGCTTAGAAGAATATAAAATAACGTCTGGTCAGCCCACAATCGTTGGACAAGACAAAGCCACAATTTGCCAATATTTTATAACAATTGATGGTAAGAAGATAGCAGTTCCCGAGCATTATGAATTTAGGCAAGTTTTTGACTTGTATTTTAAAGCATTTTACGTATTTAATATACAGTTTGATGTAACTTATATATATGTTGTCGATAACGAAATTTACTTAAGTTTAGAAATCTTTGTCACTAAGGAATTTAATTCCATTTTGCAGTGTTATGAAATTATTTCAACAGATCTTTCAGAACTAATTAAATTTAATAGCCTTAAAAATGTAAAACCATTTGAAGTGTACTTTATAGATTCAAAAATGTTTTTATTAATTCCATGTGAAATTATAGAATAAAATTTAAATATATTATGTATTATTATTTCACTTATGTATATAAATTTATGTCATTTTAAATAAAACCTAAATTTTTATTTAAAAAATTTATTTTGTTTTTTGTTTTGAGGATTCGTCAACAATGTACTAAATCTACTACAATTTTGGTTTGGATTCAATTCCTTTTTGGAATTAAAATATCATTCAAGGGTTTACTTTCAATTCCAAGAAAGTTCTACATTCAATTCAATTTTGGATTAATTTTAATTCTAATTATTATTAAATTTATTTCAATTCTAGTATAAAGTCAAAACCATTTTAGCTTTATTTTTAAACCCTTAAAAGTATATAATTTAGTCTCATTCTTGGTTTTTTGTAGAGAATATTTTAATTAACTTCTCTCTCTCTTTTCTGAAACCGGAATGGTTTTAATCTTATACTTTCTGGAATTGTTATATATAAACACCAAATTGGTATTAATATTAAACTAAAATGTTTACTGTGTAGACAACTGTTTTTGCGGAATTATTTATGTATGTTATATCTGAAGAGATGGCTTGAAATAAATATTCAATGCACTTTAAGTTAGTATTTAAATATATACTTCGTATTTTTAATACACTAGATACCTAATGCTAAGTCAATTTTAGTATTGTTGACTTTTCATTATTGGCACAGTTGTTAGTATTTGTTCCGGTGCTGTTTATTTTAGCTTCCGGTTGGTTTGTTGTGAGAAGTTAGATGGTGTTCACTGAATTTTTGACTTTGAATTTTCTACAAAGTAACCAGGCGGAAAGAGGAACTACTTGAATATCTCGTTAGATGCCGCCATGGGTAAACGGTATTTGGTTGCGTTCAGTGGTACGTTAAATTTGTTTCGTAAAGCGCGGCATACATGAGGCAAATTATTTTAAACCTAAGTTACAAACATGGTTGATAGCTGCCGTAAAATTGTTTTCAACATCACTTTGAACGAAAACACGAACTGTAGGCTTGCATAATTATAATGAGCACAAAAATATTCTTGACAATATTAATTATTGATGAGGATGTTTAGAGGAGGAATATTTACACGATTGCTTCATTCTTTTCCATGACATTTCCAATACAATATGTACATTTTTTCATGTGCATGCATATACAGTGCACTCGCGAAAACTCGAACACACAATAACTCGAACATTCGGAAACTTGAAAATTTTTTTTTCTCCATTGACTACTCTAAAACTCGAACAATTATTTTCTTTTTTCATGGAAAAACATATGAGAAACTGTCGTTTTGCATGTGCTGTAACGGCCAGTATTCAAATTTTTGTCGTTATGTGCGTCTTTTGTTTCATTCTAAGGCGCCGCACTGGCTAGGTTTCTTGCTAATTATGGAACTTTTCTTTTAAATTGATTGATATTTGTCAGTGATACACGGGATTTTGTGCGGTTAAGATCAAATTTATTTGCGTTTAAAATGGGACGAAAACTAAATGTTTTGAGTTTATCAAAAAAGGCTGAAATAATTAACGAGGCCAAGAATGGCCAAGTCCACAATTTGTGGAATTGTGAAAAATGAAAACAAAATTTTGGAATGCGTTAATAACACGCTATCGGGCCCTGGAAAACGTAAAACGCTTCGCGCTTCAGAATTGCCAAAAATGGGAAAAAAGCTTTACATGTGGTTTTTATTACAACGCAGCAAGAATTATCCTATAAATGGATTAATTTTGAAAGAGAATGCTAAGAAGTTACATGCCAAATATGGCGAGAACGGCTCAACCTTCTTTGCCAGCGATGGATGGCTACAAAATTAAAAAAAACGGCATGGCATACGATTGATTTCAATCTCAGCTTGAACTATGCCCAGAACAAATTTACAACGCAGATGAATCCGGGTTATATTGGAAGCTCCTTCCGGGAAAATCATACGTTTCTAGAATGGACAAGCAGGCACCGGGAAACAAATCTGAAAAACAGCGCATCACATTTCTGGCGTGTGCGAATGCTACTGGGAAACACAAGGTTAAAATGCTGGTCATTGGAAAATCCGCGTGCATTTAGGCGTTTTAACTGCCCAGCCTCAAAATCAGCCTGGATGACACCAACTCTGTTCCAAAATTGGTTTCACTTTTCGTTTCTACCACAGGCAAGTTCATATTTGACTACAAATTAAACACCCTTTAAAAAACCTATTTTTTTTATTACATAGGTGAAAACTTCTTTAAAAAATATAGGAAAAGGCATTACTTTTGCTTGACAATGCACCTTCGCATCCAAACGAGGACACGTTAAGATCCGAAGATGGTTTAATTAGGGTGATGTTTATGCCGCCGAATGTAACTCCTTTGACTCAACCAATGGATCAAAACGCAATAAGAATAACAAAGCTACATTACCGAAATTCTCTCTTGGCAGCTATTTTCTCCGATGATTGCGATTTGATCCAATCATTAAAAAAAATTTGCTTGAGAGATGCTGTTACATTTTGGATAGAGCTTGGAATAAATTTAAACAGGAGACGTTGGCGAAATGCTGGAAAAATATTTTAAACTTTGCAAACCTGAAAGACGATGACGACGATGACATTCCACTTAGTGTCTTGAAAACCCAAATAGAAGCTGAAGCTAAAAGTATAGAAAAAGAAGCTGCCGAAATTCTCGAACACTTACATCCTGAGGTAGTTATGGTTTTGATGTAAATAAAAAAACACACGATAACAATAATAAATATTTATTAGGCTACTTTCACAGAAGAAGAAATAAGAGACTGGAATAACGACGACTTGATTGAAGAGGCTGAAGCTATTGAAGAAAGCGAATCCGAAGATGAAGTTGAAGCTACAGGTGGAAATGAACAAAAGCGCATAAGTTCATCCGAAGCCGTAACAATTTTCAACAAAGCTATAACATGGGCAACTGCTGAAAAAATTAACCCGAGGAAAGTTAATGTGCTACAATCACTGCGCGAAAAGGCTGTATTGAATGCGGTAGAAAATAAGAAACATCAAACCAAGATCACTGCTTTTTTTTCTAATAATTTGTAAACAACATTCATATTTCCTAACATTTTTTATTAAATAAACTGGCAATGAATTACAAAACATGAAACCAGATACTCTCTTTGATTAACTATGCCTAAAAATGGCAGGGTATAAAAACTGTTAAAACGAATACATATACATATGTATATTAAAAATACATAACTTTCGAAAACTCGAACATTTCGATAACTCGGACAGGGCTGGTTTTCATTAGTTCGAGTTTTCGCGAGTGCACTGTATGTATGTTTTGTAAAAAAGTTGTTATTTCTACACATATTCCAGTTCTTTACATTGGCGACAAGTCCCTTTGAAAGGTTTTTCTTCATAGAAATTATTTTGGTGGAATATTTTGGAGTTTTTGGTTTGTTTAATTATTATTAACGATATGCAGAAAAGACAAGAAGAAGAAGCAACTTATATTGCTAATAATCTGCCACAGTCGATTGAATTCTCAACCTGCCTCGAAAATTGATGTAGTATTAACACATGGGCTGAGAAGTCCCGGGTATACCAAAGAAAACACTTTTTTTGGTCAAAATGAGCACTAATCATCAAAGTAATTTCCATCAAGAACAACACAATCATTGCAGCGCCGCTCTAAAAACGCCAATTTCAGCGATAACCTCTTTATTCGAGCGAAATTTCTTACCGGCAAGCATTTTCTAGGTCTGCGAACAGCCAGTAGTCGCTGCGAGCCAAATCTGACGAATATAGTGGATGTGGGAGGGATTCGAAGTCCAATTCGTGTAGTTTTGCCAAAGTTTTTTCGGCAGGCAATGGCAAACCTCCGAGTGTAGTTCTGCCATGAAAAAGCTCCTCATAAAAAAATATCTGCCGTTCGGAGTCGGCTAACTCGCGCAACTTCACTTTTCGATCATTCAAAATGGTTTTGGGGATTTTTCGATGTCCACTACGTTATGCATCATCGGTATCTGTACGACCATGTTTAAAGTGAGCAAACCATCGTTCTGATGAAGAGGAGCACCACAACACTTTTCGGGCCATTGCGTTGCTTGAACCATTTTCTTCCCATCAAGAAGCAGTGTAAAATTAAAACACGATCCATTTTTTGATCGACTGTTTTGAAAATAACAAAAGTAGCGTCACTCTTAGCACAATAACTCACGAACTAATGAATAGAATATAATGAAATTTTAACAGCTGTCTTTCTAAGGATAGTACTAACTGAAAAAGAGGTGAATGCAATAAAACTAGTGCCATCTACATATGTGTTAGGCACGGGACTTTCAGCCCATGTGTTATATAATAATAATGGATATGGGTCGTTCTACGTCAAGTGACCCACCTTTCTTTTAAAAATAGGTTATTATTAAAAAAATATATTTCGGATGCCGTGGTACCAAAATTCAAAAAAATTACGGATTAAATATGGCGCACGATTTATTTAAAATTCAGTATCACAGTTTCGTTTAATTCCTAGATTTGGAATACTAAATGTATCGATTTTTATGTCTAAGAATTCTGTAATAAACTGCTAATTTACCTTAAATAAAATAATAATAAATAAATAAAATCGAAAACTAAGCGAGATAATGAACAAGTTTTTCATTAAAAAAGTTGTACCACAAATTTCGCTAAAAGATCCCTTTTTCGATGTCTCGAAAAGAATGCCATAGCAAACAAATTCTTCGAAATTCAGGTGTTTAACACAAAGAAGCGTAATCTTTTTTGTTTGATTCCTATATCGCAAAAACCAAGAAAGATATCGTATTCGATTTTTATATCGGATTTCTGCAACATACTGTAGTTTTATTTAGCCGAATGGATTTGTACGGGACTTCAGTTCAGTAGAGTGTATTTCTGCCATGAAAAAGCTCCTCATAACAAAACATCTTCCCTTTAGAAGAATAGGACCTACACTTTTGGAACAACATCAAAATGCACAACACAAATTGGAGAAGGAGTTACGTCAAGCATTCAACGAATGATATATTTATGGATCTTAGCACTAAAAAAAAAAAAATATAGTTAGCGAGGTTAATGGCAACCCGACATCACTTATCCGCACTTGTCTTCTTTGTTAGTTATGGAAATAAACTCGTATCATTAGTAATTCTTTTTTAAGTTAGCTTTTAATTCCTAATTCTGTTACCGGCCACACTGTATAATAATGAATAACTTAGGTATAAAACTAAGATATACATAGTATATTAGGAACAAGTTTTTCTTCGAACTAGCTAAAAAATGGCATTACCAATATTCTTTATAATTTCGAATATCATGAAAACTAGGCGAGATATCAAAAAATGTAGGCATTCATATTTTTCGCTTTGTCTTCACGCGCTCTGTGAGAATGCATCAAGTTACGACGCTACGTAAGCAAAAATTTGCTTCAACTCAAGCACTTTTTTCGGCTTTTTGATCTTTTTGTGTTAAGTGTGAATAAATTATGATAAATATTTCTATACCAATTTTTCTATTTATACGGCATTTTAAATCTATTTCGTGCATTTATTGACATCTGTATTGTACTTACATACACATTTGTACATATGTACATACTTATATAGTAGCTTTTGTAAAATTTAATTAACGCATGTGTTACAGTGCTTCTCAATTTGTAAACAATTTTTAATTTACTTATTCTACAGAAACTTTACTCTCTCTGAATATACTCTCATATCTACACCCGTATGCTCGTACAATTGAACTTTTTATACACGAGTATGTATTTAAGTACATGACATGTGTAAGTATATCACGCTCCCCACTTGACTCACATGTGGTCCAAAGTTGAAAACCTGCCAACTCAAAATTACTATGCATTTCCCTTTGCTGTTGGTATCGCACGCGCGCTCTTTCTTGCTCTCCCTCTTTTTCTCAATATCTTTCCCGGCTATGGCCTACAATACACTTAGTACAAATTGAATAGCTGATTTGTGTGGTCGGTTGATAGATGTCGGTGAGCTCCTATGATATAACGTCAGTTTTTAGCCATTGGTGCTTACGTGAAAATGCATAGATCGCATTGGTAGTTTCTGCAGTGTTTTCCAAACCTTCACCATATTGACATTATTCTTGCGGCTGACAACGATTTCCTTCACCAACCAATCAACGTATTTATTTGTGGCTTATTCCAAGTACATAAATGTGAGCTGTTTTTTTCGTAGTACAAATTCGCATTATAGGAAACTTTTGAAAATATAATTGCAAAGTGGAAAAATGCACAACAATAATAATAATAAAATCTGTGGTTCCGCGAATGGCTTACGGAAGTGTTGTTAGTGATTAGTGGCTCATCGAAAGCAAAACGACTAAGTTCGTTTGTTGCCTTAAAATAAAAGTTATTTATTTGCGAGATCGTCACCGCCGGTATTTCCATACTAATGCAATAACAAATAGCTTTATAAACTTCGTGGACATTTAAATAGAAACAGAAGAAAGTTTTAAATGGTTATATAAAACTGGTTTATTTGAAAATTATTTATAAACCTTCGCTGACACAAGCAGATTCTTTGAATACATTGCATAAAACTATTTAAAATAAGTCGAACATTACGTTCCCTTTGCTTAACGTTTGGGCGAAACGAAGCGATCAAAAAGTTCAGTGATATTGCAGTGCCTCCTGTTGCCTGCTTGTGTTAAAGGTTGCTCACTTTATAAATACGGAGTAAATACAAAAACAAAAAAAAAAAAAAAAAAAAACCGCGTGTGGTTCATCGTTATCACTTACAATGTCAGACAAGGTAATTTAAAGAAAGAAAATAACAGAAACAAAAATAATAAACCATAAAAAAGGGGGGAAAAATAAAATAAACCAATAAAATTTCACTTTTGTGTTCAAAGTTGCTGGAAGTGCATGTGTTTTTTGAAATAAATTTTATGTTTCACTAGCTCACCCGGCGAACTTTCTTCCGCCCTAAAGGCAATAAAAAAGCAGATTTTTGATTTTATTAAGTTCATTTTTTTAATAATCAAGTATTTCAATGAAGCTTTACTCGTAATAGATTGCACTCTTCAGTTAAGGGGGTCTTCTGGTCTCCAGCGAAAAAAAAATCGATTTTTTTTTTTTGCATAATTTTGTTGTATGTGTATGCGAGAATACGCCACAGAAAGGATTTTTTGAAAATCGCATTTTTTCACATTTTTCTGGGCACCGAAGTGTACCCTCCTCCGGCCGTTTTATCATAAACTTTATCTTTAAACGCGTTTCCCCGAAAATCGTGTTTTTTAAGCATTTTGGTCAGACTTTTCATAGTAGTTATACTCCGATTTCAATGGTTTTGGTCTTAAAAGGTTCGGAAAACTTACCGTTAAGTTTCCCCGTGTACGATTTTTGAAATTTTTTTTCATTCCATTTTTATAACCTTTTAAAGTTCAAAAAATGAGCAAAGAAAATGTTTTTTGCAAATTGTTGCATAACTTTTGAAAAAAATTAAAAAAAAAAAATCTGTCACGGGAAAACTTAACCAGGGCAACTCTGAAGACAACGCATATCTAATTTTTGCTTTCTGATTACCCAGGTGGAAAAACCGTGACCAAAATGGAGACCTGTTTCGTTTGGAGGTGGACGTCTTCAGCGCCATTTCAAGGTCGCGGGTGTTAATTTTTTTCAAAATCAAAACCATTTTTTAAAAGCCAAGACATGTACCTTTAAAATAAAAAATTTTTTTTTTTTAAATATTCCCAGGATTTGTCACAATCAATCCCCAAAAAAACCCTTCATTTCAGGGCCTCGAGACCAGAAGACCCCCTTAAGCACCTTGTGATACACGACATTTTTTGTTTTATTATCAGGTGCAAGAACAAACAACGCAGATGGTATTCCGACCCGTGAACATGCCCCATATAATTGACCATGTGAGAAACATTGATTTTCTAGTTTCAGACCACAAAGTTTCAAGGATTGACCCTGTGATTTGTTAATGGTCATGGCGAATGCAAGATGGATCGGAAATTGAAGTCTTTTAAACTCAAACGGAAGATCGGTTGGGATCATCGGGATCCTCGGAATGAGAATTTCTTCTCCTTCGAATTTTCCTTTGAGTATCGTCGCGTAAATCACATTGTTCATCAATTTATTTACCTCCAAACGCGTACCGTTGCAAAGTTTTGGTGGGCTTATGTTTCGAAGTATGATTACTACGTAGCCAACTTTTAGGCGTAAATTGAGCGGTGGTAAGCCAGGCACATCTAAGGAGTTTAAAAATTCAATTAGATAGTTGGTGGCTTCATCTTCATTTGTTACACAGTCAATGGACTTGAATGAAAGCATTGTTCCAATGATATCATTTTGAATTATGTAGTTTAGGTCATCCACATCTTATTTCTTAGCCGCTAAATTTGCTCACTCACTCAACCATTCATTATTTTTGTAGTTATTAATGATGTTTGGGAATACTTTATTGATAAGTTCGTCTTTCGATGAGACAAAGTTACAGACATTCTGAGGAAATGAAATCAGTCTGCTCGATTCGTCGACAGGTACTCGACCATTACCGATAGTCAGCAATTGCTCAGAGAAATCTTCAGTAGATGTATCATTAAGTAATGCAACTCTCATGTTTGTTGTCAGCTGAAGTTTCTTCACATAGCGCCATAGATTCGATGATTTGAGGCAAGCGTTTATTTCGTCAGCAGCCGTTGATCTTGGAATTACTGGCAGTGTTTGGCGAAAGTCGCCAGACAGTAAAATCATTGCGCCTCCAAAAAAGTCAATAATGGCAATTTCACTCTTCCACTAAGGCAGCACAATCCGGGAGTTTCTCCGGAAAACTTCAATGCGCCACAATACTCGCAAACAACGTTCATTGGCCCAATGCAAACGCTAGGATGCAAGCAGTAATCAGTGTTGCAATCATATCGAAACGCTGCTCGATTCCAATCAGCACTTGATAATTCTCTTCTTGTGCGTCGAAAATGATCTACTTGTTGATCTCTGTTATTCGCTCGACGATTTCGCATTGGCAACCGAGCCGTTTCACGAGCTGCCTCATTTTGCTCTTGTGGTTGAGAAGCACGAAGTCGAGCCATACTAACCCGGCGCTCTTCACGGGCAATTCTTGTGCTTCTTCAGTCGTCTCATTCGCAATGTTTCGTATCCTTGCATTACGGCTTTGTCGGGTAAGATTCAATCGTCTTGGTCGCGGCATTGATAATGATAATTCAAAGAGAATACAAATTACTGTGATTATATATTTCTGGCAAAATTAATATCATCAAATTTTCTACTTAACCATAGACAAAATTACGTTTAGCTGTCATTTGCGTTTTGATATTCCATTTCAGATGCGTTTTTGTTATCCCACATTTTATAGTGACTTCACGGAGACGCGTTCGAATGGGATAAAAAGTATCCTACCTCTGTACCTCTCCACCAATTTTCAGCCAAATCGGTTCAGCCGTTCTCGAGTTATAAATAATGTAACTAACAGGACTTTTTTTTTTTTTTTTAATTTGAAAATTGGAAAAGTAATGAATTACAATCACAATGAATTAAAAAGCATTAGCGACTAGGCCATCAGCTTAATGACTTTCTTTTATATATATAGATTATTACTGTTTTAGGAAAAAAATATGTAAATAAATGTACGAGTATGTAAGTAAATAATTAATAAACACCCTCTATTGAAAAAAACAACCTAACCTTTTCCAAATAAGAGCACAATGACCTTCGAAATGTCTCAACCATATCCACAGCTTGAAGAAACTTTACACCTGTTTTTGAAATGGAATGACTAACGCTATAAAATAATTTGCAAAATTGTTGTGTTATGATTAAAAAAAAATAATTGAATGCAATAAAAAATTTCGCTTTTACCAAAATTTGAATGTACCAACTATTAAATTTAATGCCTTAAATATATATTTTTGTAATAATTTCTAATCAATATCTAAACTAAATTTGGTTTGGGATCCACCACATCAAAAAAATACGGGTGAAGCTTTAACTGACAGAAGTTGATCGACATAACCACATCGAAATATGGCAATTTGAAGCACCAACCTTTAGAAAAAAATTTCCATCTAAAGACAAAATTGTACCTAGTAAGTCATCGTTACTTAGCAGCAATGGCTAAAATGTGCACCGCAAAGATCCCAGTGGTGTGGCCTAGTGTTCACAGTACCCCATACCGTGCCGTCTTATCGATCGGCCGCAGGGGAAACACTTAAGAATGTAAAAATCTTTGACACCTACACAACCTCTGTCACCTTAACAGTGGTGGAAACCGATTGGTAGGTAGTGACTTGAAGTCTCAGTGGAAGCAGTTGTTTTAGCAAACGAACGTGACCCAGTTAGTGTGACGATCCAGTTAGTGTGATCGTCACGTTATTTCCATCCTGCTTTTTAACCTCTATATCCCGAAGCTCACGAAACCAGCAGAGGGGGTTTCCTTGACTTCATACGATGACGATGAATCCGGCAATGACAGTGATTAAAATTAAACCACTATTACTCGAATATTCTCGCTTCTTCACTGCGAAGAACTCACTACTTTCCCCAGAAAATCCATGGCAACCCTTTCTACCAACTGGGTGAAGGAGATCAAAGTCCCATTGAACGTAAAAGCCGTCAACACACCTATTCCGTTTGAAAACAACCGACTTTTCTGGGTGTAACTTTTTATAGTTTGCTCTCCTTCTCGATGTATACAATTGCGATCGCTATTACGGTCCGCAAGCGCAATAAGGTTTTCAAATCGCTAAATGTTAGCCTTGGAGTAAAGATAAAGAAACGTTGCTGGCGACATTTAAGGTCATCGCCTTAAAGAAGAAATAAGTGATACGTGGGGGATACAGCAGCAAACATGCCAAAATATTGCACTCAGGACAGCGATGGGATGTCGGTCTTCTATCCAAGGTTTTCACATTGAGGCTTATAACGAGCATAACGCCATGTTCAGCATGCAGTTCTTGTTAGCTTACCACCGTAGGAATTACCTCAACAACATGACTGAATCATCTCCTAAGCCCGACAGTAAGAACCTCCATCGACTGACTGAAGGGATCCGCTATCAGCGACCTTCATCGACAATTCTTCACTACTTTTATGTACTCTTGCTTCCCGAATACCGTTATTGGAGTCCAATCATCACCCATAGTAGACGAAGAGCTTCAGCTGCCTCGTGTGACTCGCATTATCCTGGCACAATCACGTCCTGGATATTGTATTGTATATAGCAGGTAAACTGCTACTTATTCAGACATACTTAACTTAAGCTCGGAGTGTGAAGTTACCACGCATCTTCTTAACGCATCGTTTTCCTCTGGTTCTACCCTGTCGAAATAGCCTTCTTGGGCTTGCCGTTGGATGAAATAGGTAAGGTTCACCTAGAACTTCTTTGCGCTAGGTAGAGCGCTTTGTTTTCGAACCCAAAGCAACGAGCACAGCGGCATGGCTGTCGGAGTAGATATATCCCTGCTACTTTTAGGGGTCTCGGTGGTCTAGATCTCGAAAATTTAGGGTATTTTTACAATAAAAAAAAATACCAGTCTAACGGTTAGACGCGATAGAAGTGAAACCTTCCGTAAAACAAACTGAGAGAGAATGAGACGAAAGCAGCATTAGGGGCGGGATAATTATAGGTTCATTATAATATTGCTATAAAGTTCATATTTTGTTTTCTTCATTTTATTATTATTCATCCTCAATGTTTTCAATTTCAACAAATGATACGAGTGGCTTATGATAGCTAAAATATGATACAAATGCTTTGGTTTCGATGTTGTCAACATATCTTTGAAATACCGCGTCAAATGTTGTTTTTGATCGTGTTGTTGATTCAGTGCGATTGTTACACATTTTTAAATTGAATGTTGTATTGAGAAAGTCAATTGAAGGAACCGCTGTGTCCAATGCAAAATTTACGTTAAAATCGCCACTTAAAATCATTGGAACTTTATCGTAATCTTTTCTAAGTATCCGCGATACTTCTGGTGTATACTTTATTAAATTTTCGTGAATGAATTCCGTGATGCTATTTATTAATTTTTTTTTTCTGTCGATATTCACGACACTTTTCTGCATTATTTTTCGGCATAATTGCGGTAAATATTTAAAAATGAAAATATTTACGAATATAAAAATACACACGCGGTTGCTATTATGAGCGTCCCCAGCAAAACCTGCGTGACCGAAACTCTAACACAATTACATTTTTTTGAATGTTACAAACACATATGCACGCAGGTTTTGCTGGGGCGTGACCGAAACTCTAACACAATTACACATATGCACTCGTATTTGTTTGAAAATCGACTTTCTTTTTGGTTCTCCGTCACCTTTGGAAAATGTGTAAATAGTAAGCAAACTTTATTCAAATATTTTCCCTCATTTTTGCATCAGTAAAATTAAACAAACGCTGTAGCCGAATGGGTTGGTGCGTGACTACTATTCAGAATTCACAGAGAGAACGTCAGTTCGAATCTCGGTGAAAACACCAAAATTAAGGAAAACTATTTTTCTAATAGCGCTCACCCCTCAGCAGGCAATGGCAAAACACCGAGTGTATTTCTGCCATGAAAAAAAGCTCCTCATAAACATATCATAAAATAAAATAAAATAACTGTATAAAAAAAAATTTTTTCTTGTGATTCGAACCAAGGATTTTGGATCGGAAGCTCACAATGCTAGTCGCTCGGCTACCGCGCCATGCTGTCGGTGCTGGCCTAAAAGTTATTTAGTTCGTCGCTACGTTTATATCAACATATAATATAACGCTTCGTAACTAAATAACTTTTAGGCCAGACCCGACAGCATGGCGCGGTAGCCGAGCGACTAGCAATGTGAGCTTCCGATCCAAAATCCGTGGTTCGAATCACAAGAAAAAATAAAAGTTATTTAGTTCGTCGCTACGTTTATATCAACATATAATATAATGCTTCGTAGCTAAGAGGTCGCTTTTTCGTTTCACTTTTCCTCAAATCACTCCCAACGATTCTAAAGAAGTTTTCACTTCAAAAATTGAAAACGATATTTAAATTTTTAGGCTTTTTATTTAACTTCTTTTACATAAATAATGGAAAAAAAATCACTTTTAAGAATTCCAAAAATGGCGCTGAAGTTGACCCTTCCGAAAAATTGGATCTGGATGGTGTTGTCCCAAATTTCAGACGATTCGGTTGAATAGTTTTTTTTTTTGACAACATCAGGCCGAAAAAAGTAGTTTTGAATAATTGAGTTTAAAGTTTTGAGATGGCAGGGTGCCGCATCGAAATATCAAAAAAAGTATATTTTTTGAAAATTCTACACCACCGGGACACCTTAATTGTGGCTACCTGCGCTTGGAAAACTCTACACTACTCCCCCACCCAACCCTTCCGTCTAACTTCGAGCCATCTGGAAACATGTTGGCCATGACCTGTCTCCAAATGTTGCACGCCACCCATTCCTCCCTTCAGGGAATTTGAATGGGATATCCATAGCTCAAGTCTACCTTGCTGGTCTAGCTAGCCGGCCAGAACACCTCAATTTGATTGCGGCGCATACAGCGGGTGTTGTCCCTGTGATGTTCACGGCTACCACATTCAGCATAGCGTTAAGCGCTAGCGTGGGAGTGGCCCGAAGCGCTCACTGATTCCAGTTACAGGGTCCGGCACGCGAAGTGTAACTAATTTCAGACCGCTCGCGCAGCTGATGCCCGGACATCGGCTGTCTGTTAGTTAACTAAATGACAACTCAGAGTATTGTTAACAAGTGCGCGGAAGCATTTTGGCGAGAGTAAACGCGAAAAAAGAAAATCAGTAATGGATTTCAAACGTAATAGTGCGATTTCATTATATTTGGCTGGAAAATCACAACCTATGTACTATTGTTCGTGAGCTCGAGTACCTTAAATTAAATAAAGTGCCGCCGCATACTGAAAAATGATCTCAAAGCCAAGCCTTACAAGAGCCAAAATACCCATGATCTCACACTAAAGCAGCAACAAGCCAGACTTGAAATAACCAAGGAATTGTTTCGCTTGGACGAAAGTAACAATTTCCGAACATTGTTTTTTTTTGACGAGAAAATTTTTCAATTTGAGCACTTCGTCAACTCCCAAAACGATAGGGTTTATATGACAGACAGTTCATACGAGAATTTAAGATTGGCCATCAGGAGGCAGCACCGGCCAAATGCAATGGTTTGGGCCGCTGTAACCGCATATGGGCTCTCTCCAATCGTTTTCATCGAGTCTGGTGTCAAGGTAAATGCGAAATATTATCGGGAAAGTACTATGGAGGTTTCTTTGAAGCCGTGGGCAGACAAACATTTCGATGGCAGACCACGGACGTTTCAACAGTGAACCACGAATGGCTAAAACACAAAGTTCCGAACTTCATAACATCCACACAATGGCTCTCAAATTCATTAGATGCGAATTCGATGGATTATTCTCTTTGGGCCATATTGGAGAGCAAGGTCTGAACTAAAAGATTCACCGGTCTTAAGGGGTAACACCACTGTACACGCGTAAAATAAACACGATTTTTAAAGAATTTGTTTGTATAGAAGTTATTACTTATATACTAAAATACAAAACTACAAAGTTTGATCGAAAAATTTTACAAAATGGCGGCATTGGAGACATTTTTGTAATGTGGTTTCTCTTGAAGGAGCTTCGCGGCACGCAGCACAGAGGGTGCAAATTTTAATCTGGAACAAAGAAACAATTTTTTTCTAGATAAGAATAGCTAGAGAAGCACGTAGGGGATTTAAAAAATATTTATTTTTGTGGAATTAGCAAGCATTTGAAGGAAAAAACTCTATTTTGGACTAAGAAAACGGCACTTAAATAATTATAACAATCGTTTAAATTAATCTATCGAAAATCCCCTACGCTCTTCTCTTAAGAAGGTTATTATACAGACGTAGTGAAAAATCTGATTAAAAGTATTTAAAATTGTTTGAGTTATGCTGCGTGCCAATTTCAGAAAACGTGTTTTGAGAAAAACGCGTTTAAAGTTTGGAAATTTGGAGGAGTCGTTAGGTAGCAGTCACTAACGCTTGGTTAAAAGCTTAAAATATTTATGAAATAGACTTTGGTAACGTATAAAACTTTTTGTTCTGTATTTTAAAAGGTTCAAAGAATTTTTTAAGCTTATAAAAAAAAATCAATTTTTTGAAATTTTTACAGTGGTGTTACCCCTTAAGGGGGTGGTAGGGTTTAGCGCTAAAAAAAAAGACTTTTTTTTGAATTTTTTACAGAAATATGGCTTAAGATACTTTAATAAAATCAGTTGCATGTTATTGTACATCTTTTCAATAAGTTTTTAAAAAAAATTAATAATAAAATATTGACAAATAAGCCCATGACAGAGTTTTTTTGGAGATATGTTTTTCGAGAGGTGCTCTGCGGTGCCAATCGGCATTCGTCGTAGAATCATCTGAAACTAAAAAAGTCGAATTTTTCAGTTAAAGTATGACGTAATGCTCCCCCCTACATTAATAAAATTTTTTTTTTTTTCATTTTTGTAGTTTTGGTGGCAAAAAAACGTAAAACGAGCATTTTTGGCGAAAAATTTCGCCATATTTGTAAGTGAAAAACAACCTTAAAAAAAAAAATAAAAAAAAACAGTGTGGGGGGAGGTATTTTTGATTTAGAAAACGTGTGCCAAATTTGAAAAGAATCGGTTGAATAGTTTCGGAGTTGTGATAGGCACCGACTTTTAAGAAGTCGTTTCGGGAAAAACGCGTTTGAAAAAATGACTCTGAAAAATCTATGCTCCGCATTCGAGGTAGAGTGCCTACAAAGGCTATAACTTTGAGAGTTCTGCTCCGATCCACTTAAAATTTTGACACAACATTCTTGAAATGATTTACTATAAGATGAGCGAAGAAAAAAAATTTCGACCCTACCCCCCCCCCCCCCCCCCCTTAAGGAGCTGACAAAAGCCATTGTCCGCGAGTGTGCCAAAATACCTGCAAGTCACATTCGGGCATCTGCGATTCGTTCCTGGACGAGCAAAAATAAATTGATTCTTAAGTTTGTATTATTTTCACACATTTTTTACTTTGAATTGAATAAAAGTAATTTTCCAAAATAAATTTATGGCCTTTTTAATTGGTTACATATTGAGTGCCGGACCCTGTAGTTTGCTATTTACTTATAAGCAAATGGTATACTATTCCACTACAATACTATATGTAAATATACATATGCATTGGGTACAAAAAATTTGGTTGAAATCAATCAAGAACTTTATCACAGGTTACAATTATTTTGAAATCTTGCAATTTTTATTTACATCACTATCAATTTCAGAATATTAGAAAAATAAATTGATGATGCGTCCATCGCCATGTCGGTAGTTCAAAGTCCGTTACGCGGCACGCGATGTCAATTAACGTATTGGAGTCAATACATTCTTAGAGAAGAAATTTTATACTTCGGGCGCATACGTTTCCATATCTACATTTGTATGTGTTTATGCATACCGTGGCACGGCGATAAAAGTGTATTTGCAAATGTACTAATTTACAGACATATTTTAATTAGTCTGCGGAAGGTTTTTAAATCGCGATAAGATTTAAGATTGTTTTTACGATGCTTATTATAATGAGCGCTTTATAAAGAGTAAATAGTAACAGCTCGTGCTATGCTCTATGGCATGGTATGGTATGGTAAATAAATGTATTCTAGGCATAAAACAGTTGTGGATACAAATAACAATAAAGTATACCATGCAGTAGTTACAAAGTTCATTACTTAGTAGTATTGGCAGCAAGAAAATCCGGCGTCTGGTTAATGAACAAATGAAAATACTCCAGTCGCGAAATTCCAATGTATAGTTGAGTTTTATTGGACCATAGTGCACTGCGATCTTTGATGTGGTTTATTGTCTATTGTGTTTCACGCGCACCTTTAACTGAAGGCTTCTAATGAATTTGAGTACTTCCTTGAGCTTTCTGTGGCATATTGTCAATTGATCCAGAGTCACACCAACTAGGTGAGTGAGTCTCCGTCGTATCGATATAGTTTTACCGAATTTGCTCTAAAACATATTAGTGTGGAGAAAAAGAAATCTACTATTTTTGCGTAAAATTTTTGCGCAAATGCTTTAAAACTGCTTTATGGTCAATCTTTAGCTCCTGGGCCATACTACGACTACTAACATGTTGGTCAACTTCGATTATTTCTCTGATTTTATCGACATTTTCGACATTATCAACATTTTTTAAATCAAAGACTCCTGAACGGAGTCGACGAAACCAAAATTGCAGGTAATTAGCTGTTCCATTATTGTTATCATAAATACCATTCACAATTTCAGCGGCCAGACTTGCATTTTCGCCTTTATCAAAGAAAAACTGTAAAATGTACCGAATTTGTTAAATTCCATTGTTGGGTGTTTAGCCGAATATTTGTGGATTGAGTTTTGATGTTGTTCCACATATACATATATATACACAAATACATATAATATATAGTCATTACATGATGCTACATACATATATAGTGCCAAAAAACAAAAAATCTAAATCTTTTTTTCGGACATTCTGTTTCTACAGTACAGTTATAGTTCACCAAAACTCTTACGTAGATATTATTTGTCGAGGCAAATTTTAGTGAAATAAATAAGAAAAAGTTTTTCTAATAATGGTCGCCCCGCGGCAAACCTTCGAGTGCATTTCTGCCACGAAAAGGCTCCTCATAAAAACCATTTGCCTTTCGGAGTCGGCTTAAAAACTGTAGGTCACTCCATTTGAGGAACAACATCAACAACGCACACTACAAATAGGAGGATGAGTTCGGCCAAACACCTAACGCGTTGCCAATAGACCTCTTCTATTCGCCATTGCCCCGCTCGCTATCTCTACGCTCGATTAACTTAACGAAAAATTTGAATACGAAAGTAACAACAAAGTTATCGAGTAAGATTCGCAGCTAGCGAGTATGGCTATAGTTACCGCTCTTTAGACTGAGGTACATCTTACAAACACATGCAATTTAAGGCAGCGTTGCCAATATATGTTCATTTGTACCAGTTGCTGCATCTGTTCCCAGAAGAGGCCTTATAAATAAAATTTCTCATTCATAAATGGTAGATCCTCTTCTACACGTGTTCACCCAACAATCGATTTGAAAGCAGCCTGAATTTAAATCCGATCAAGGACTGTTAATTCAGTAGTATGTCCCAAAAACTCAAAGCGAAACTAATCGACCAGGCTGTTTCCAAGTACATTTTTTGACGTGATAACGTCTTATAATTCGATTTAACAGGCTGCACGCACGAAAAAATGTGTCGTTACCTTGCTCATTACTGTTCATTGCCGTTACCTTGCTCATACTAGTGTTACCTTGCTCATTACTGTTCATATGTAGTTACCTTGCTCATTTGTAGTTACCTTGCTCATATGTAGTTACCTTGCTCATATTAGTGTTACCTTGCTCATATGTAGTTACCTTGCTCATATGTAGTTACCTTGCTCATATGTAGTTACCTTGCTCATATGTAGTTACCTTGCTCATATTAGTGTTACCTTGCTCATATGTAGTTACCTTGCTCATATGTACTTACCTTGCTCATATTAGTGTTACCTTGCTCATATGTAGTTACCTTGCTCATATGTAGTTACCTTGCTCATATGTAGTTACCTTGCTCATATGTAGTTACCTTGCTCATTGCATTGAATGAACTGCAAGCGAAAGAGCGGAAGGAACGACAAAGCAAACAAAGCAAACGAACGGCAACGTTCGACATCTTGCTCTCCCCTACTTAAGTGAGCGTATATATGTATGTATGTATATGCGCATATGTACATATATAAATTCACGTATTTGTATTGGCATATGCCTTCTTATTGATTATTATTATTTTGATTTACTTGAGAATTTCAAATAAAACCAAGTTTGTTAATAATACCTGTTGTTTTAATGTTATTATTATTATTTTTTTATTATATCTGAAGGAAAAAATGTATGGTAATATTTACCATATCTATACTAATATTATAAAGAGGAAAACTTTGTTTGTTTGGTTGTAATGAATAGGCTCAAAAACTACTGGACCGATTTTAAAAATTCTTTCACCATTCGAAAGCTACATCACGAGTAACATGGATTATATTTTATTTTGGAAATAGGGCTCGAGATATAGGTCAAAACGTGGACCCGGGTAACCTTCGGATGTGTATGTACAATATGGGTATCAAATGAAAGCTGTTGATAAGTGCTTTAATACGGGGTAATTTTCATACCTATTGATGACTAGGGTCTGGAAATATATGCCAAAACGTGGACCCGCCGTGTCTTTGCACCGAATTAAACCAAACTTACACACATTGTTAAGTAGGTATTGAAGATGATTTCCGTATAGTTTGAATACCTATTGGTAGATAGGGTCTCGAGATATAGGTCAAAACGTTGACCCGGGTAACCTTCGGATGTGTATGTACAATATGGGTATCAAATGGAAGCTGTTGGTGAATGCTTTAGTTCAGAGTATTTCCATCCGCTCCGTGACTAGGGTCTCGAGATAGAGACCAAAACGTGGACCCTAGAATGTGTTTGTACAATATGGATATCAAATGAAAGCTGTTGATAAGTGCTTTAATAGGGGGTAATTTTCATACCTATTGATGACTAGGGTCTGGAAATATATGCCAAAACGTGGACCCGCCGGGTCTTTGCACCGAATTAAACCAAACTTACACACATTGTTAAGGAGGTATTGAAGATGGTTTCCGTATTGTTTGGGTACATATTGGTAGATATGGTCTCGAGATATAGGTCAAAACGTGGACCCGGGTAACCTTTGGTTGTGTATGTACAATATGGGTATCAAATGAAAGCTGTTGATAAGTGCTTTAATACGGGGTAATTTGTTATGTTATGTTATGTTATGTTATGTTATGTTATGTTATGTTATGTTATGTTATGTTATGTTATGTTATGTTATGTTATGTTATGTTATGTTATGTTATGTTATGTTATGTTATGTTATGTTATGTTATGTTATGTTATGTTATGTTATGTTATGTTATGTTATGTTATGTTATGTTATGTTATGTTATGTTATGTTATGTTATGTTATGTTGTGTTGTGTTGTGTTGTGTTGTGTTGTGTTGTGTTGTGTTATGTCATGTTATGTTATGTTATGTTATGTTATGTTATGTTATGTTATGTTATGTTATGTTATGTTATGTTATGTTATGTTATGTTATGTTATGTTATGTTATGTTATGTTATGTTATGTTATGTTATGTTATGTTATGTTATGTTATGTTATGTTATGTTATGTTATGTTATGTTATGTTATGTTATGTTATGTTATGTTATGTTATGTTATGTTATGTTGTTAACACATTTTCGATTTCGGAGTAATAAAAGAGTGAAAAATAAAAGCGGCGAATAACTACATTTTTTCTGAGAGAGGTGAACAATTTATTGTTCGGTAAGTAAGGAAGTGCTCTAAAGCGCTGAAAAGGATTTATGAAATGAAACCCCCTTGAGGCATTTCAAATAAACAGTTAATATTATAGGCAAAATTTGAATAGGTTGAAATACAGCAATTAGTACTATAAATACTCGCATTTTTATTGAATTAATTTTATTAAAGTAATTTAAAATTGTATATTATATATAAAGGATTTTTACAATGTATAATAATTCATTTAATTTCAGACTCTCAAGTATGCGAAATATTCACAATTCCATTTCTCAATTGCCGATTACTGTGTCTTCACGGCGATTCTCTTGTTGTCCACAGGAACGGGTATCTATTTTGGCTACATAAAGTACATAAAATACTAAAAAGTAAATATTTAAATATATAACTGCGTTTGCTTGTTTCAGAAAGAAACCAGTTAAGCCAATCAGCGGTTTGCAGTTGAACAACCACAAAGAACCAGACTTTGGTTCCACAGCAATGAATGAGTACTTGTTGGGCTCGAGACGACTGAAAGTATTCCCGGTGGCAATGAGTCTTGTTGCTAGGTTGGTTTGGTATGTTAATTCATTTTCAATCAAATACTTATAAGATCTTTTCCGATATGAAAAGCTACATTTCCGGTGTCACTATGCTGGGCGTACCAGCGGAAATCTACAGTTATGGCACTCAATATTGGCTAATTATTGTGCCGGTTATTTTGATGGCAATTGTAGTATCAAAAGTTTATTTACCTGTCTTCTCGACCCTCAACGTGGGTTCATCGTATGAGGTACATATAGATTTTATATATTTTTAATTTAATAAAAATTATTTTGTGTTAGCTAATTTATGAAGATGTCATTTTAAATTGATGCTTTCCATTTCAATTCAACCGGGCTATTCGGGTCATGTTCTTCGATTTCGCTGTAACTTAAATATGTTGCTCTCTGGTCAAAAAAATGAGACACGTATTTTTTTGTTCGCCCGAAAAAATTTTTTTTCAAGAGTTATCGGCAATTTTGTTTTTCGGCTCAAACTCGATTTTTTTAAATTATATGAGAAATTTTTTTTTTAAATGCCCATAACTTAGTCAAAAATGAACCGATTTTAATAATTCTGGGTTCAAAATGATCGTAATTACTTACACGAGCGACGTCATGTTGAAACAATTGCAAAAAAGTAGTCGAAAATTTTTTATTTAGCAAAAAAGAAAAAAAAAAAATCAAACTTTTTCGAAATTCAATATTTCAAAAAGTGTATTTTTGTTTTTTTTATAACTTTCTCCAAATCAAAAGAACATCTCAAACTTTAATTGAGCTGAATGCCCAGTAGCTAAAATGCGTTGTTTTCGAGTAATGAATTTTTGAGTAAAAAACCTGTTTCGCACTCTTTGTTTTTTGCAAAATAAAACATTTTTAACTACATTTTTGCAATTGTTTCTGCATGAAGTCGATCGTGTAAGCAATTAGAATTATTTTGAACCCAGAATCATTCAAATCGGCTTATTTTTTACTAAGTTATGAGTAATTAAAAAACTGTTTTCTTATATAGATTCTTTCCATTTCAATTCAAAAGGGCTATTCGGGACATGTTCTTAGATTTCAATGTAACTCAAATATGTTGCTCTCTGGTCAAAATAATGAGACCCGTATTTTTTTGTTCGCCCGAAAAATTTTTTTTTCAAGCTTTATCGGCAATTTTGTTTTTCGGCTCAAAATCGATTTTTTTTAAATAATATAAGAAAATTTTTTTTTAATGCTCATAACTTAGTCAAAACTGAACCGATTTTAATAACTTTGGGTTCAAAATGATCGTCATTACTTACACAAGCGATTTCATGTAGAAACAGCTGCAAAAAAGTAGTTGAAATTTTTTTATTTTGCAAAAAACAAAAAGTGCGAAACAGGGTTTTTAGTCAAAAATTCATTACTCAAAAACAATTCAGGTAAATTGAAGTTTGAGGTGTCCTCTTGATTTGGAAAAAGTTATAAAATAAAAAAAAAATATACACTTTTTGAAATATTGAATTTCGAAAAAATTTCAATTTTTTTTCTTTTTTGCTAAATAAAAAATTTTCAACTACTTTTTTGCAATTATTTCTACATGAAGTCGCTCGTGTAAGTAATTACGATAATTTGAACCCAGAATTATTAAAATCGGTTCATTTTTGACTAAGTTATAGGCATTTAAAAAAAATTTTTCTTATATAATTAAAAAAAGTCGAGTTTGAGCCGAAAAACAAAATTGCCGATAACTCTTGAAAAAAAATTTTTTCAGGCGACCAAAAAAATACGTTTCTCAGTATTTTGGCCAGAGAGCAACATATTTGAGTTACATCGAAATCGAAGAACATGATCCGAATAGCCCGGTTGAATTGAAATGGAAAGCATCAATTACATTTTGCCCCGTTCAATAGAATACATCTTTTCAAACGACTCCAAAAATATTAGTAAAGAAAATATTTTTTTTTTTCTTCTTTATTATTCGTACTATGTTAAACAAAAAGCTCATATCAATTATCTTTGTTATAAACAAAATGGCTCAATATAGATTTAAGTTCTCTCATCAGACGATGGACATTAGTTTTGGTTACGGTATCTGCCACTCTCTCACAATTCATTTCATACTGCTACTCATTTTTAATCTCTTTTTTTGTTTTAACCAAATTTCTTTTGACAATTGCCCAATGTTTTTCAATGGGTCGCAATTATTAGAAAGTTTGGTTAGTTGTGGTCCGCTTGTACAATATTTTCTCCGTGGTTTTCATATCAGTTCATGGCAAGATGGGTATAATGGCACGATTCTAAAGTTTTATGAATGGCGGCAAACATTTTTGCAAATACCCCTTCATATAAATTTCTTAATTTAGAGTGCCCGTAGTAATGAACGTTTAGCTTTTCATACGACACTGGCAGATGTCTTGCCAAACCAAATATTTTTTAGAGCACTTGTCCAACATTTTTAGCTTAAAGGCACCTGGAACTCTTCCTCACTTCGTTGCAGTATAAAACTCAGCGCCCTGAATCCGCTTAAATTCGTCTTTGATGTATGTTTCATCGTCCATAACCACACAACCATATTTATGGATGCATCGACTGTATAATTTTCAGCACGTGCTTTAGCTCTCTTATTTGGTTTATCATTTCGATTGGGTGATCGTAAACCTTCACTTTTGCGCACTTTTTGGACGTAACCTTTCGACCTGTTTTGAAGCATCTCAGCATCTCGAAGTGAAAGGTAAGTTCTTTTTTTCGAAATAAAGACACCACTTCTTTGACTTGTGACTGCGACACAAATCCTTTGTTTCTTCCACTTTTTCAGGCCTTCCTTCAACCGACAAGGTTTCAGTCAATTTTTTTAGCACATAAGTTACCACTCTTTCCCGTGCGCATTGTGCGACAAATGGCCATTTTCTCGCTTTTTGCGCACAATTTTCTCCACAAGCTCTCACTTAAACGAACACATTTTGAAGAATACGTAGAAGTTACGAAAAGTGAATACGCCAATTAATAACAAAAAACACTATGAAATCTCTGGTCAAATAGTTTGCGGATTCATTATCCATGAAAAATCCAGTGCCAATGAACTGACGTCACCCGACTAAAACCCGAAGAAACAAACTGAAGGTGTGCCTTATTGTTTCGGGTGTGCTTACGATCCAAAGACCTTATATCGACCAGGTTCATTACCGTAAAAGCTTGGCCTCTGTGAAAATATTTCCGCGGTGACGATGGGAACACTGTCGTTATTGAAACGTCCGTGTATTGAGAAAGTTGGGCTCAGGGAAATGCTTTGAATTCGTGAAGGGGTCACAATAGCTCTTTCAGATTGCGGCGCTAAAGCCCCTTTTAACAATAATAATAATAGCAGTGAGTAAAGGAGAGAACCGACCGCCGTAGCCGAATGGTTCGTGCGTGACTACCATTGGGAATTGAGAGAGAACGTAGGTTCCTATCTCGGTGAAACACCAAAATTAAAAGTTTTTTCTAATAGCGGTCGCCTCTCGGCAGACAACGGCAAACCTCCGAGTGTATCATACTTCTGCCATGAAAAGGCTTCTCATAAAAAATATCTGAAACTGTAGGTCCCTCCATTTGTGGAGCAACATCAAGGCGCCCACCACAAATAGGAGGAGGAGCTCGGCTAAATACCCAAAAAGGGTGTACGCGCCAATTATATATATACAGCTGTTGTCAGCTAATTAGAAACGCTCTCTTTTGATAAACGCTTGATGAGCATAATATTAAACTGTTTAAATTTACCGTTATTTTTTCTCTTAAAATCATTTGCATTGCTTTTGTTACTCTATTTACTACCCAATGCGCCTAGTTTTGTAGTTGTGTAATTGAAGTACCGTTAATATTATCCAACGCAGTGCATGGGTTACATAGTTCAAGGTAAATAAACTGAGACAAGTAATTAGAAACAGTTGTTCAATGGAAGCATATTCGGCAAGTTGTGTTATTTTAATAGTAATATTATCGACTTTTTGGTGTGTATATATTTTAAATTGGTTGTTTAAAAGCAACTAAAATATTCGTCTTCAAGATGTGTAATGGGAAAAAGCAGCAGCTGTACACCTGCCCTGCGCAGCTCCATTTTTGACCTTCGTAAGGCTTGGAAGTCGTACAGTAAAATTTCTAAGCAAGTCAAATGCTCAAAAAAAATGGTTTTTAACGCCTTAAAGCATATCTAACTTTTTAAGACTGTTAACAATGTTCCACGTAAGAAAAGGCCCCGGAAAACTTCATCAGAAATGGACCGCAAGATAGCAATCATCTCCAAAAGAGACCCAAAAACGACTTCCACTGACATCCAACGGGAAATTCAGGATCAATATAATTTCGAAATATCCAAGAGGACAATTACTCGGCGTCTGGTCGAATCTGGACTGCATAGCAGAGCAGCACGCAAGAAGCCCCTTCTAACCAAGATACAAAGGGGACGGCGAGTAGTCTTTGCGAGATCTCATTGGTCATGGACTCCGAATCAATGGAAATATATCGTTTGGAGCGATGAAACCAAGATAAATCGCATATGCCCAGATGGTAGAAGGTATGTTCGACGGCCAATCAACCAAGAATTCAATCCTCGCTACGTTTCATGGGTAGTGAAGCATTGTGGAGGATCAATCATAGTGTGGGGATGTTTCTGGTGGAATGGTGTTGGCCCAATCCATAGGATTGATGGAATTTTAAATAAGGAGAAATACGTCGATATACTAAAAAATGTAATGTTGCCGTGGACTGAGGAAAATTTGCCTGTTATATGGAAGTTTCAACAGGATAATGATCCAAAGCACACGGCAAAGTTGACGAAACAGTTTTTCGACGAAAATTCCATCAATGTTTTGGAATGGCCATCATCCAGTGCGAACTTAAACCCAATAGAGCATCTCTGGGATGACGTTAAAAAAGCCGTGAGTGGCAAAAATATCCCAAATAAGGATGTCCTTTTTGCCGAAGTAAAAACGGCATGGCAAGCAATACCTGTGGCGCGCTGTCAGAATCTCATTACATCAATGCGCAATCGATGTGAGGCAGTGTTGAAGCAAAAGGGTTATGGAACCAAATACTAACATAATCTTTATGTAGATCTGATAATACATTACTGTTTCTAATTAGTTGCCCTATCCAAATCGTGCATTTCACATGCTTTAAAAATATATATATATATTTAATAAAGAATTGGGATTAAATTATTTTCCACTAGTTTTTAAGTTTATCATATGTTTAAATAAAATGGAAAATTTATTTTGAAATAAGTGTCTTTTCTAATTAGCTGTCAACAGCTGTATATGAAGTAGAGTAATACTATACTCGCAAGGGAATACTCCCGGAGTACTTAAACGAGGATTCTAGTTCTACTTTTTGCTTACGAAATATTTTAGATTTTTCTTTTTCATACACACAACTATATACATATGTATGCACATATCTATATTTATTTTATCGGCTGTTTATTTTCTTTATTGATTTTATTCGCTTTTGCTTTCAGTATTTGGAAATGCGTTTCAGTTCCAGTGTACGAAGCATTGCATCATTTATGTTTGTGATGGACGAGGTTTGTCTAATTGATGACGACTTTGTTCGAATGAGTTGCAATTTAAAATCAATTAATTTTTATGTATTTTCCGCAGATATTTTTCTTGCCTATAATTTTGTACGTACCGGCAATAGCATTTAATCAAGGTAAGTTATATAAAAATTATATTAATTTTCTACTTTAATGAGCTTTAAAAACTCCATTTATTATTATTTTTATTATTCAGCAAACAAAGTTGATAGTGCGAGTTAATTTCCTTTTAAATTTTTATTTTTCAGTCACAGGCGTGAATATATACGTTATAAGTGGAGTCATTTGTGTAGTTTGCGTGATTTACACATTAATTGTAAGTATGGGTACTTATATACACTTACAGTACTTGTAGATATGTATGTAGTAGATGCAATAATATTTGATATATTTGTTCATAGCGATCATTGCACCCACGTGACAACAATTAAGAAAATGGATTATTAAATGCTCTATTTTGATTAATTTATTGGAGGCATCAACTTTTTTTGATTTAGTAATTTTTCATAATAGATTACAACTAATTTCAGTAGCTTATTGCTTATTGCATAGGTAAAGCACACGTTTTTCTTTGAGGTATAATTGCCCGAAAAACTTTATTCAACACCGCTCACCTGCTTCGGAAATAAATTTGCCAAATTTCACACTCTTATCTTTTGTAAAACGCAAAACAATCTGTTGTCTTGTCATACCTTGGTTCTTTCATAATTGAGCAATTTTTGTGTCAAGTGATCTAAGTATTTTGGATATTGAATTTATAGTAGATGTAATTTATATCGATTCTACAAATACAACAACTTGATGGTCTATTGTCAAATTTCACCTGCAGGAAGAAGATACAAGTCCTCTTCTTTTCGCCAAGACTTAGCAAGTGACGAATAGATGAAGCAACTGTTATAAATGAACATATGTTGGCAACGCGAGAATAGAGCTGCCTTAAATTACATGTGTTTGTACGACAATGTGTTTGTACCAGTCTAATGAGCTATAACCATACTCGCTAGCAGCGAATATTACTCGATAACTTTGTTGTTGCTTTCACATGCAAATTTTTCGTTAAGTTAATCGAGCATAGAGATAGCGAACGGGGAAATGGCGAATAGAAGAGGCCTACAAGTTCGATAACACAAAAGTTATTCCTAATTTTTGTAAGTAGGTGTTCGTTACCGCGAAAAAAGTATACATAACTTAGAAATTGAGAGAGTTATGTGACAGTTCGATGCAAGAGAAAATGAGCGTTTTTTGCACTGAAGACATTTTAGCCAGCAAAATTTATTCGGCCAGTTACAAAATGGCTCCTGGATTAGAGATTCGAGTAGACCTATCGGGTACAATAACATAAAAATGAACTACTTAAAATTAATCTACATATACGTACAAGCCAATATAACTAAAGAAACTGCAATGAATTAAAAAAAAAATAATAATAACAAGCGGTCGCCGTAGCCGAATGTGTTGGTGCGTGACTACCATTCGGAATTCACAGAGAGAACGTAGGTTCGAATCTCGGTGAAAGACCAAAATGAAGAAAACATTTTTTTCTAATAGCTGTCGCCCCTCGGCAGACAATGGCAAACCTCCGTGTGTATTTCTGCCATGAAAAAGCTCCTCATAAAAAATATCTGCTTAAAAAGTCGGCTTAAAACTGTAGGTCCCTCCCATTTCTGGAACAACATCAACACGCACACCACAAAAAGGAGGAGGAGCTCGGCCAAACACCCTAAAAATGGTGTACGCGCCAATTATATATATATATATAATAATAACAAGAAAATTCCGCTGAAAATTAAACGAAATTGAATTAACAAATGAAAACGAAATTCACTAAAAGAAATATAATATAAAACCATCGATATAAAACAAAAATGATTAAAAGTAATTTAAAAAATAAGATGATAGAAATCATAAAAAAATAGAAGCTGCCGGTAGTCTGTACAGTACAGTTTTACGCGAAATACCACCTGTATATTCGACTTGATGAAGTAAACTGTACAAATTAAAAAAAAAAATTGTTTATTGAGATTTATTCAATGTAAAAAATAATGGCATCCAGTTCTTTTAAAGTGTATTTCTTTGGTTCTTTTCATCACTTTTATAATTTTTTAAATTTAGCTTTTTAAGATTAAAGTTACACTCCAACTACGGATACTCCTTCCCATATGCCTTGCTTTTGATGCCTTGCGGAAATGTTTAGCTCTATTTCTAATTTGAATTCAATAATCTCTTTATCAATTTGAGCCACCTAAATTAAATTTTTCTCACATGAAAATACAATCTATCGCAAAAAAGAAGGTGAAGAAAAGATCCAAATATTAATATTTTGCGCATTGTTAATGGTACATCCAATAGAAAAGAGAAATTTGGTTCAATTTTGAACAAATTCAAAACTTTCGAATATGTTGGTTTTGTTGGAGTATAACCATTAACGATAACAAAAAATTAACGCAAAAAAATTTGCATAAAAAATCATTGGGAAAATTGTAAAAAAAAACTCACTGAGCCAAAACTTTTCTCAGTCACGGTATATCCTAATGTAGAGTGTGTGGTGTAGTTCAAAAACGGACTTTATATGTTTCAGTATTTTATTAAAAAATTTTGTCGAGCGTAGCACTAATTTTTAAATTTGTTAGTTAATACTGAGCTGGTTTAGAGACCGACTGCCAATCATACCTACCTACCTAGTTGATAGTAAATATTTTTAGTTATAGGTTGCAGCAATTATTTATCACATACTCGTAAAAAATATACATTTTCTAAAATTTTGGGCTTCATTGGATGTTTTGATTGTAATATTCTTTTGACGTGATAACGTCTTATAATTCGATTTAACAGGCTACACGCACGAAAAAATGTGTCGTTACCTTGCTCATTGCCGTTACCTTGAATGAACTGCAAGCGAAAGCGCGGAACGAACGACAAAGCAAACAAAGCAAACGAACGGCAACGTTCGACATCTTGCTCTCTCCTACTTAAGTGAGCGTATATATGTATGTATATGCGCATATGTACATATATAAATTCACGTATTTGTATTTGCATATGCCTTCTTATTGATTATTATTAATTTGATTTACTTGAAGAATTTAAAATAAAACCAAGTTTGTTAATAATACCTGTTGTTTTAATGATATTTTTTGACGTGTTATGTTATGTTATGTTATGTTATGTTGTGTTATGTTATGTTATGTTATGTTGTGTTATTTTATGTTATGTTATGCTATGTTATGTTATGTTATGTTATGTTACGTTATGTTATGTTATGTTATGTTATGTTATGTTATGTTATGTTATGTTATGTTATGTTGTGTTATGTTATGTTATGTTATGTTATGTTATGTTATGTTATGTTATGTTATGTTATGTTATGTTATGTTATGTTAAAGTATATTATGTTATGTTAATGTTAACTCATTCTCTATATCCATACAAAATATCTATCAAACAAATAAAATTAAAATTTTCTTTTGAAAAATGCAACCATTCAATCAGTATTTTCTTATGACGTTATCACGTTAAACTATCGTCAGTAAACCGACTTTACAGACAACCTCTTTTTTTTTTGGCATTCCGATCACTTTTATTCAATCATAAAAACTCTATTCTATTTAATTTCAAGTAATCCATTTCAACATCTCCATTTTATAAATACAATCCTCTTATTGTTAATATTTTTTTATTATTTCTTATTTCTGCTGACTGCACTTAAAATAAAGAATAAAAATTATAATTAAGTTAAGAATAACAAAGTTAAAAAACTAAAACTGGTTTAATATTTAAGTAGAACCAAATAATTTTAGATTATTACAAGCTTCTACAGGCTTATTTATACCAGAATAGGTGTTTTTTAGAGGTATAGGAACTAGTCTTAGGACAATTGTCAAATAAAATGTCCAATTAAATACCTGTTTTTGGCATGTCTATTCAGTATTCCCACAAAAATTACCATAAAAATGCTTACACATCGATCTGTATATTGGTCTATACGTTTTCGAAGTGAATAAATGAGGCTGTGAATTGTCCGCTTTGGCCAAGTGGTTTGATTTCTTAGGACTGATTTTTGTCGTGGTCATCAACCCATGAAAATTCACGTCTTCAAACTCAAATTCGGTCGCCCTACGTTACTTATAAATGCCATATATGACATCAATTTTGGACATTTGATATTATTTTTTTGTAGTTTGTTTAAAAAGCAAATCGATACCTTTAAAAATACGTAACGGGTGGGCCATATATGAAATTGGAGCCCAAACAATCGAAAATGTGCTTAAAAATTGGGTTGATCGAATGGCCTACTGTATGGCCAGTCGTGGCAGTCATTTGAACGATATTATTTTTCATTCATAAATGACAATGTTCAATCTTTAAAATAAAAAAAAAGTTTGAAAAAATATTGATTAGTTTTTGTTTTATAGCCGATTCAAAAAGCAAATTTACATGGCCCACCCTATATATATGTATGTCTGTAATTGCTCTTTCTTCAAAACTTTGATTTTTTATATTTTCCATATTTTTAGGGTGGCATAAAAGCCGTTGTCCACACGGATGCATGGCAAACATTAGTCATGTTCGTGGCGTTATTGGTTGTGGTCATACTAGGAACGATAGTTGCGGGTGGACCTGGACCAGTATTTAAAAATGCCTCCGAAGGTGGACGGCTTATTTTCTTTAAGTAAGTTGAAGATAGTAGCTAAGGGTATCGCAGGTTTCACTTTAAGATGATATATGTACTTTTGCTCGAAACCGCTTGACAGACGGTATCAATGAGTCAGACAAAAGTTCCCTGTTCTTTGTTTTGATTGTAATTTTTGGAATTACCATATAATATTTTCTTTTTCTCTTATTTTAGCATAAATCCATCGTTATATGAAAGACAAACATTTTGGGGTGTTTTGATCGGTGGATTCTTCTATTGGACCGCCTTTAATAGCGTGAACCAGACGATGGTGCAACGTTACATGTCGCTGCCGACATTGAAGAGAGGTCAAACTTCGATTACCATTTTTACCTTGGGTGTTGTGCTATTTCTATCGGTCTGCTGTTTTGCCGGTTTGCTGGTTTTCAATTTTTACCGAAACTGTGATCCATTAACAGCTGGACTTATATCGGTAAATTTCAATCAACCGAATTTAATTGGTACATACATACTAATATCGAGGTAGTTTAAATTTTCCTTAACCACAGAACGACGATCAGTTGCTACCGATATATGTAATGCAAACTGTTGGCCACCTACAAGGCATACCCGGCTTGTTCATTGCTGGCGTTTTCGGTGCAGCTCTAAGTTCACTCTCGGTCGCACTCAATTCAACGGCTTTGGTGTTTCTACAAGACATTGTGCGTGGAAGTTTTAAAGTGAAACTGAGCGAAAGGGCAACAACAGTGCTCGTTAAAAGTGTGATAGTCATCTTGGGCATAGTTGGTATGGCGTTGGTTTGTGTACTTGAAAAGTTGAGTGGTATTCTGAGTGTTGCGACTTCGGCGACTGCCATTGCGGGCGGTACAACTTTTGGTATCTTCACCCTCGGTATGTTGGTGCCATGGAGTAATACGAAGGGAGCTTTAGCAGGCGCTGTGGCAGGAGCACTTATGTCTGGTTGGATATCGTTTGGATCGCAGGCAGTCATAGCTGCCGGCCGTGTGGGGTTACACAAGTTGGAAGTTTCCGTATCGGAATGTTTAAATAATTCCACTATACCCGAAAAGGATTATGGTGATGAATCGGAGGTATTTCCTCTGTATCGTTTATCCTTTCATTGGATTACTGTGATTGGTGTTTTGTCAACGCTGCTGGTCGGCACTGTAGTATCTTTTCTAACCGGACCTACTGTGGTGAAAAAATTGGATGCTGAATTAATATCTCCCGTTATTCATAGGTAAGTGCCATTGTGGTTTGAAATACCTACACTTCACTATTCAGTATGGTCCCCCTGAACGTCATTTATAAATTCTATCCCTGAAGTGAGAATCTGAAGGGCTGCAAAATACGCTTCCACCTCATCATTTGATAAAAAACGACTTCCACGCATGAATCTTTGAGGTCTAGAAATAAATGGAAGTCACTACGGACGAAATCTGGTTAATACGGTGGATGGTCCAACAATTCGAACTTTAATTCATGGATTTCAGGCGGTGCCAAAATGCTCGTGTGACCGATGCATTGTCCTGATAAAAAAATTGGTTGTCTGTAAAGTCGGTTTACTGACGATAGTTTAACGTGATAACGTCATAAGAAAATACTGATTGAATGGTTGCATTTTTCAAAAGAAAATTTTAATTTTATTTGTTTGATAGATATTTTGTATGGATATAGAGAATGAGTTAACATTAACATAACATAACACAACATAACATAACATAACATAACATAACATAACATAACATAACATAACATAACATAACATAACATAACATAACATAACATAACATAACATGGACTAAAGCCTGTTAAATCGAATTATAAGACGTTATCACGTCAAAAATATTTCTTTTCTTTTGCAAACTGGGCCCACGAATTTGTTCCCTTAGCTGGTCTAAAAGGTTACATAATATTCAGAACTTATTGTGTTACCAGTTTGCAAGTAATCCACAAACACAATTCTTTTTAGATCCCAAAATACTGAAGCTAACACCTTTTTGGTCGATTTCTGAACACGAATTCGTTTCGGAGCCGAAGAACCCGGTTCACAACAATCTTTAGCTGCTTTTGACGTGATAACGTCTTATAATTCGATTTAACAGGCTGCACTCACGAAAAAATGTGTCGTTACCTTGCTCATTAGTGTTACCTTGCTCATTTGTCGTTACCTTGCTCATTAGTGTTACCTTGCTCATTGCCGTTACCTTGCTCATTAGTGTTACCTTGCTCATTGCCGTTACCTTGATCATATGTCGTTACCTTGCTTATTGGCGTTACCTTGAATGAACTGCAAGCGAAAGCGCGGAACGAACGACAAAGCAAACAAAGCAAACGAACGGCAACGTTCGACATCTTGCTCTCTCCTACTTAAATGAGCGTATATACATATGTATGTATATGCGCATATGTACATATATAAATTCACGTACAGTAGGTTCTGTTTTTATGCGGTAGATACGTTCCGCAAGAAGCAGCATAAAAAAAAACAGCATAAAAAAAGCTACTAGTTCTATAGTAAAACTATAGATACGTTTCAAATGCTAAAACCGCATAAATCTGAAATAATGTAATAAAATCGCATAAAAAAGGGCACTAGTCCCATATTATTACTATAGATACGTTCCATAGACCGCATGAATCTGAAATAATTAAATAAAATCGCATAAACAAAATATTGTATTTTTGAAAATTATATCTTTATATATCTTCCATACTTGTAGGGTTAGCATTTCTGATGTAATCTGTGATGAGTTTTTGCTTAGCTGGTTTAGAATCTTGTTTATATGTACAATTCCCGATAGGTCGACATGCATTTTGTAATTTAAAAAAAAACCGCACTATTTCAAAACCGCATAAAAAAAAGCCGCATAAAAACAGAACCTACTGTATTTGTATTTGCATATGCCTTCTTATTGATTATTATTAATTTGATTTACTTGAAGAATTTAAAATAAAACCAAGTTTGTTAATAATACCTGTTGTCTTAATGTTATTATTATTAATTTTTTTATTATATATGAAGGAAAAAAAAATGTAAATGAAATATTTACCACATACCTTATAAGATATGTTGTATACTAATATATGTATATAATCATGCATATACATATACAATTTCGCGCAATTTTCAAAAAGAACAAATCTATATGTAAAGCTAAATACACACCAGGCAACTGTCGAAGCAACGGTTGCAGCAACGTGTTGCCTTTGTTTAAGAAACACGTTGCGACCGTTGCTTCAATCTCAGTATTGTGTATAACTGTGGTGCAGGAAAGGTACAAGCGGAAGATACGTAAAATTACATTTTTTAAATGATCGACGAAATGCGTAAAATTACTTCTCTTATTATAATTGACGAACTTTTGTACGAAAATGAGGAAGAAGAGATGCAACAAAAGAAGAGAAAAAAAATCTGGTCCAAAAATTGGCTTTTAAAAAAATCGAATTTTCGAAAGAGAGGCTGCTGAAAGAACTGAAGGAAAATGAGCCAGCGGACTATAAAAATTACATGAGGATGGACGAAGCCCTGTTTAGAAAATTGTTGGACTTTGTAAAGGCCAAAATAACGAAACAAGATACCATAATGAGAGAGGCAATATCAGCAGAAATTAGACTGGCAATAACTTTGCGGTATCTTGCAACAGGAAACGCTTTTACGGACTTGAAATTTTTATCAATTTTATTGTATTCATTTTTTAATTGTTCGTATGCTTTTTTTCTAAAATTTTTATTTTTATATTTTTCACTACTTATATCCCACAGCTCTCTCAAATTTTTATATTCGTTAATAAAATTAACATAATTTTCATTATTTTCAATTGCCATTTTTTCCTTTTTCACTTTATTTTACTCCGCACGAACCTTCTTCTTTGCTTGTGTTCAACGAACTGAACGAGTAAAAGCAGTAAACAATGATACACACGAGGCAACGGTTGCAGCAACCTATCCCAAAAATCAAATTTATTTGATATTTCAGGCAACGGTTGCAGCAACACGAAAATCATTTGGCAACACAGCTACACACGAGGCAACGGTTGCTTCAACATGGCCGAGTTGCTGCAACGGTTGCCTGGTGTGTATTTAGCTTAAAGATGCATACAAATCATATGGACATATCAAATATACGAATCTATTCCGTACGCAAGCAAATGTAAGCTAATGTGCTTGAACTGCAAGCGAGAGCGCGGAACGAACGACAAAGAGCAGAATCGGCCCCCGCGTTCGGTAACGTTCGACATCTGGCTCTGTCCTACTTGAGTGAACATATATATGTATGTATATGCGCATTTGTATATAAATTCACATAATTGTATTTGCATATGCCTTCTTCCTGTGTGCATGGTAATGAACCATTTATCTGTTGAGAATAGGACGATGATAGGAAAAGTAGGAAATGAAAGGGAGTGTTTCGAGTGTAAAGTGTCTTGAAAAAGGCAAATCGATGATGGTGCCTCTTAGTGTTGTTCACTTATTAGTGTAAATGTAACTTGACCTATTCCATTGCAATTCCATTTACCTCCTCCTCTATATCCATACAAAATATCTATCAAACAAATAAAATTAAAATTTTGTTTCGAAAATTGCAACCATTCCATCAATATTTTCTTATGACTTTGTCACGTTAAACTATCGTCAGTAAACCGACTTTACAGACAACCTCTTTTTTTTATTTATTTAGGATCATGCCGATAGACCCAATTCTCGTCCATAGTAATGAAATCGCTCAAAATCCTTTTTATCGTTTTGAAAATCAAATGTGTTTTTGTTCCATTGTCAGCGAATGCGGCACCCATAATACAATTTATTGTTGTAATCAAAAGTTAAAAACATTATCCACACATTTGCAAGAAACAGTGGGCCCTTTGGTAGCCACATTTAAAATTACTTATATTTTAGTGGGCTCTTATACTTTTGGCCAAGGCTGTACATTAACTATGGATTTCAAAATTTGAATTATTTCGTGCGCTATGTAATTTCATCGTCCATAAGTCCACCAAAATCTCTGAATAAATAAATATACCTTTTGCCGGAGTGGTTTAATGGAAAATATTATAAAAAATTAAACACTGAATTAAAGTCCTAAAAAACACCCTATATACGCATATCATATTTCACACATACTATTCATAAAATGTGTTATTCAATGCGATAAAAGTTGTTTATAAAAACTATTATTTCTTTGCACAGATTTTTACCGAAAGAATGCTTCCCACCACCCAACGAAAATGCTGATATAACGCGGGATCACACGGCGCAGACGTTAACACATCTTTTGGCTAACGGAGAGGCTTCAAGTAACGCGGGCAGATATTAGATTACAAATTTGTCGAGCATTCGAATCCCTTATTTTATTACTTAATAGAATTTTACTTGAGAAATGCCAAGCAGAGCACAAGCAGATTGGATGAAAACGAAATCTAAACCATAAAAATGTGTACATATGTACTTTAAGTCCAAGTAAATAACAGTTGCATTTGTAGTTAACAAATTATACATATATTACGTATTTACCAGTTAGTATGTAAATGTATTTGTATTTTCTAAGTAGGTCTGTACTTTGTAATTGAAAAAGTTTAGTAAAAATTCCAGCATCGAATTTTGTTGTATGTAAATCTATGTACATTTATAGTAAATGTAACATTTGTATGTATGCATGTAATTTGCAACTGGAACTCTTATGTACAAAAACTCTATTAACTGTAAAATGTAACATAGTAAAAAGACAAGCATATACATGTGTGTATGTGTGTATGTAGATAACATTTCCAATAGCCAAAAAACACGTGCACAATTCATGAAATGTCCATTAGTTGGTTGATAGCTATTATGTAACACACCTATTAATTTAGTTTGTAAATTTGGTCATTGGATACGAGGGCTGGTTTGTATGTTTTGCGCCTAACAATTTTGTTACCGAACATTTTTTTTCCTTTGTTTTTATAAATGTTTATAAGCAAAATAATTTTTAATTAACATTATATTTTTTCATGGGCTCAAATAGCTTTACAATTTTCCTGAATTTTGAGCGCTTCAATAGTTTTTTCGGGCGTCTGAAATCGTTGCAACAGATGCTTTCCATTTCAATTCAACCGGGCTATTCGGGTCATGTTCTTCGATTTCGATGTAACTCAAATATGTTGCTCTCAGGTCAAAATTATGAGGCACGTATTTTTTTTTCGCCCGAAAAATTTTTTTTCAAGCTTTATCGGCAATTTTGTTTTTCGGCTCAAAATCGATTTTTTTTAATAATATAAGAAAATTTTGTTTTTAAATGCTCATAACTTAGTCAAAAATGAACCGATTTTAATAATTTTGGGTTCAAAATGATCGTAATTACTTACACGACCGACTTCATGTAGAAACAATTGCAAAAAAGTAGTTGAAAATTTTTTATTGGGCATTCAGCTTAATTGAAGTTTGAGGTGTCCTCTTGATTTGGAAAAAATTATAAAAAAAAATACACTTTTTGAAATATTGAATTTCGAAAAAATTTCAATTTTTTTTCTTTTTTGCTAAATAAAAAATTTTCAACTACTTTTTTGCAATTGTTTCTACATTAAGTTGCTCGTGTAAGTAATTACGATCGTTTTGAACCCAGAATTATTAAAATCGGTTCATTTTTGACTAAGTTATGGGCATTAAAAAAAAAATTTTATATAATTTAAAAAAATCGATTTTGAGCCGAAAAACAAAATTGCCGATAACTCTTGAAAAATATTTTTTTCGGGCGAACAAAAAAATACGTGTCTCATTATTTTGACCAGAGAGCAACATATTTGAGTTACATCGAAATCGAAGAACATGACCCGAATAGCCCGGTTGAATTGAAATGGAAAGCATCAACAAGCAATTTTTGCTGTGTGAGAATAAAATGAAGTAATTGAGCTCCAAATCAGGTTGTTGCCTTGTTGTTATTTTAGTAGCATACATTTTCCCCATAAATGTAGGGGAAATGCTGCTGAAGTGACAATCCTTGGCGTAATATAAATGCGAGTCGTTCCGATAACGTAGAACCGACAGTCGTGGGAACGTTCCAAATCAGGTTCCTTTGGCAGATGACTCCTTAATTCGGTGTTTTTGCTAGTGAGGAGTGTTCGCATTGCCGTCTCGATGAGCTATGCTGTCGACGCTTCTTCGACTTTTTTCTACTGTCACCAAAGGCTTATGGCAAGCAAATGGTTGTGCACTACACTGGGTCACGTAAAAATGTTTGCAATTACCCACTAACTTGAAAGCTCACTTTCACAGAATTTCAGTGCCATAAAAACGTTCGTCCTAAAAACAGCAAAATATCTTGTCAACTCTGTATCTATCACACTTTGGAATCGAGTTATAAATAAAAGAGTTATGGAGAGAACTCCATTTTGAGTGTTTTTAAGGCTCGCCAAGGATGAAAATTTGTATGACCCTAAACTTCTCTTAAAGTAAGCTTTCAAACTAGGAGCGGTAATTGCAAAGTTTTTCTTGCCGCATGGGACTGATCTGGTCTATTGTATTTGGAGTCGAAATTAATGCATGGATAAAAATCAAATTTACTTATCTGCTGCTACTGTTCAATGTGGCTTGGTGTATACATAAATAAGGCTGATACAGGGTTTTTCATTTTTAACAATGACCATTGTACCAACTTGAGGAAATTTTGCGGATATACTTATTGAGTATTGACATTTATTAACCATGGAGTGCCGCACGATCCAACCACTGGTTAAGTGGCTTTGTAAATAAGCAAAATTGCCATATTTGGACCGATCAAAATTCACGAGAGTTTTATCAGCTGATTTTCCTTTCCGAAAAAAACACTTTGCTATGGTTTTTCGTCGGATGTAGTTGCGTTCTGTGCTAACGGCCATCGCCATCGTGTGCCTAACACCGCTCGACTCTTTTTGTGGGGCTTACGTGACATTTCTGGCCAATGCACACAAAGCACAGACGATTGACGTCCTGGAGACCAACAAAATTCACATTCTTTAAGAAATTGGAGATGCTATCCAAAAGTGACCCACTAGAATGCGCCAAATACAGCGTAGCCAGGGCAATTGTGGCAAAATCGAGAGCTCTTAACGAAAAGCCTTATAAAGGGTGTTTTTTTAGAGGTTAGGTTTTCAAGATGAAATAAAACGTATATAATTTAATGTTATGGCCAAGAGTTTAGCTTTATTATAAAGATAAGGGTTTGCCATTATGTTTTAAAAATGATTTCGGGCAAGTGGCCGCCGCGGCTGGCTCGAATAAATTCCAGCCGAGAGGCCCAATTTTCGACCACTTTTTGCAGCAATTGGGGCCGTATGTCAGCAATAACGTGCCGAATATTCTCTTCCAAGACGTCAATCGTCTCGGGCTTATCTTCGTAGACAAGCGACTTCACATAGCCCCACAAGAAATAGTCCAGCGGTGTTATATCGCACGATCTTGGAGGCCACGCCACAGGTCCACGGCGCGAGATAATGCGCTCACCAAAAGTTTCCTTCAATAAATCGATTGTTGCGTTGGCTGTATGGCATGTAGCGCCGTCTTGTTGGAACCAAAGGTCGTCCACATCAACATCGTCCAATTCAGGCACGAAAAAGTCATTAATCATGGCTCTATAGCGCTCTCCATTGACTGTAACATTATGGCCGGCTTCATTTTTAAAGAAATATGGACCAATGATTCCCTCTGCCCATAGAGCACACCAAACAGTGACTTTTTGAGGATGTAACGGCGTCTCAGCAATGGCTTGTGAAAAGTGAACTTCATCGCTGAACAAAATTTTCTTGTGATGCGTCGCGTGAACCGAACCATTAGTTTCGCAATAAATTTGCACGATTTGCAAATGTTGTTCAGGTGTAAGTCTATTCATTATGAAATGGCAAACCAAACTGAGCATAAATCAAGTAACAGCTGTCAAAAAGACCATCTACGAAAAAAGTAGTGCGAACTTGAAAACCTAACCTCTAAAAAAAACACCCTTTATCTGGTATATGCATAAAATGATTGCTCAATATTACATAAGATTTGTGATTCCCTTCTATAGTAAAAATAAAACCATCATGTGAACTGTACTATTTTTGTAGCTAATTACTAACTAAATATGTACAATTATCGGCCAATTACGAATGTCTGTGATAATGCTTGGTATCTGCATAAAGGATTTAAAGAAAAACTAGACAATAAAATAGAATTTATTATAAAATTTCAATTACTTTGCTTAATTCAATTTTGATATATAGAGCTTTCCTGTGTAGCACAATCCATAAGGCTATACGCAATTGACATGCATATGAACTTAGGTTCTTGCTTTTGTCAATGTAACGTAAGATCTGGCCATTCTACCATGGACTATATATATTTTATGCATCATACCCTGGAGGACACAAGTAAACAGATTTGTAACACCACCTATCCACAATTTTGGTATGCAACTGAAATGTGAAAAGGCATTTGCCAGAACCGAACACAACTACAACTAGTGGACCAGGCAGTTTATAGAGAGGCATTAAGCGACATTCATCGGGAGTCTCTTACCACCTTACTAAACTATACCGAATGCCGTCATCGAAGTCCGGCCAAGGATTGTCACTCCGGCCAAGGATTGTCACTCCAGCAGCATTCCCCGTATGTAAGTATGGGAAATGTTTATGCTGCTACAACAACAACATGAGCTTTTTCATGGCAGAAGCACACTCGGAGGTTTGTTAGTGGCTACAGAGGGGCCACCGCTATTAGAAAAAAACTGTTTCTATTATTTTACTGCTTCATGTACGAAGATTGGAACCTACGCACTCCCGAGCGGTAATCACGCATCAACCCGTGCCAAATATATTGGCGATTATTTCTTTGAAGACTTGGGAAATTCGCAAAATGTCTCACTCGAGGGACTGGTTACCTTCTTAAAAAAACCTAAGTGGTTTAAGCAACTTAGTTAGTGGACGGAAATCAAATGTAGGTATCACAACTATCTTGTCTTAGACAAGCAACCTGGCTTACCTAAACTCCTTTTTATCCAGAATCGACCCCGATATGTACTTAACATATGTCCGGCATGTGAAGACACCCTACCCGATACTAGCCACCTATTTATGTGCCCCTTAAAACTACTCACCTAGCACCCCTCTCCCTTTGGATCCAATCCTTCGAAAAAGTTTGCTTCCTAGGCCTATTGTTAGACGAGATAGGCGACGACGACTAGTGACTATATTATACTGACAAGGCTTGATGAACTGCTACACCAACAACAACGCCCTGGAGCTTTCTGGCAGTGATTGTCAAGTCAATGTTACACTGTCTCATATTACCATTACCGAAAACAAGTTTGCACTGTATCGTACATATATGTTTCTTGTGAATAAATATATCGCACCCTAAATACAAAAGGGTCACAACTCAAAATTTTCCAAAACTGAGTTTTTTGCATAAATTAATTCAGAGTACACATTTCTAACTGCTGCAAATATGTATTTCGTTCACATAACTATCTTCTTTAACTGGAAAAATACAGTTATGTCTATTTTTAAGTGTGTTGCTTTTGCACGATCAACTAAAGAGAATTATTTTTAGTTGCGTTAATGGGCTCAAGAACAGCTAATTACTTTTATTACACATAAAGAGTTTTATTTTGAGTTCTGCCTCTATAACTGTAAAAAATGATAAATTTCGTGGTATATTATTTTGCATTGTGCCTCTTTAGTTGTGAAAAGTGAGTTCAATTAGGTTAGGGAACTTATAAAATTAAAACATTTTATCAGTTAAAAAGGCACAACTTAAGAAAATATCACTACTTAATCGAAAAAATTTCAGTTAAAGAGTCATAAATCAAAATTTTGTTTTATTTTCGCAAACATAAAATAAAATTGAAAAAAATATAGTAGAACCTTCTTCAATGTTGTATATTTTCATGGTGGAACAATATTTTCTTTAAATATTACAATAATTTTTACATAAAACGTTTTTCGTCTCTCCTGAAAATCTTAGTATTTTGAGTTGTGACCCTTTTGTATTTAGGGTGCGATATGTATATATATATTATATTTTGGTGGATGGGGTAGGGTTGAAAATGTCTTCGTACATGCCTCTAAAACATCTCTACTTTATACTTACTTCCCGGTAATACTTTCTGCATTACTTCGGGAGGGCCCCGAACGGCTTCTATAAAGGACCAATTCTATTCGCCCAAGTCTGGGTCCGCCGTATATTATCTACTTACAACTTTGTTGATGGGCATAATGACGTCTTTATAACTGGCCCAACTTTCATACATTTTCCACATAGGATGTTTAACTCATTTCCCCGTGAAGCACAGGTACCGTTTGTATACTTAAATGTAACGCACAAAATGTATGCTTGTATTTAATTGTGTATTATATTTTATTTACAGATTTCTATAGCCTGAATTTCATGGTCTTACCAGGTCTCTTAGGTGCTATTCAAAAATATTTCACATATAGATTTTCTAAAATAAATTATGTTACTGAAATCCAATAAAACATAATACAATAACAAAAGTGAAATTAGATGAAAGTAAGTTAATATGCATACATATGTACATTAAAAACAAATAAACAACTTAAAACCAACAAATTAAATCTGACGTATGTGTGTTGCATGACTTTGAAAATGCTGCATCGATTTTAATCAAGCTTTAGCGAGTTGGTGGGAATGTGTTTGGATACGTTTGGGTTTTTGAGGAACTTTTGATAAAAATGCCATGCAATCGTTGCTAATATTAATGTCGCAGACGCTATATAAATATCGAAGACATGCTGTTGGGGCAACATATCACATTTTGATACCGAATACGTCGTTGAGCTAAATGAAGCCTATGAAGTGGGAAATATGTATGCAAGTTTAAATAAAATATTAGTCAACTTTTAATATTACACCTTATTTTCATACCAGTAGAAAGCTTGGTTCAATTTTATTCCGCCAACTGAAGGAAGCTACCGTATATTCTTCAATACCAAAACGATTGATACTTAGGCAATAATGATGGCTGTGACCAGCGAAGGAAACACGCGGCATCAGCAGTGCGCCTATTTGCAAATTTTTAAATAATTGTAATAATTATCTTTGATTAAAAATAAATAAATTGCCCATACCATGGACTGACCATAAAATGCATACTATTCTACATTATTTACCTATAAAATCGGTCGATTCTTTTGAGAGTACCTCCCAATTTTCACGAAACAACTCGATAACTGGTGAGTCATGTTCCCTACAAACGGCATCCGATTTTCGATAGGTGGGAAAATGTTGCATTAATATAGGACGACTATAGGTTTTATGCTTTTTTAATGTATAGGAATCGTTACACTTTTTACTGTTTTGCAGGCATTTTAATTGTGCTGCAATAAAGTGGTTATTACTATTATTTTCTTTTACAAACGTTACAAATTTACCTGATATTCTATTTAAATCGCGAAGAGCGGCATTACAAAAGCCGCAACCATCATTTAACATTGCCATCGAGTTGATCAATACAAAATGATTTCCTTTGATGGTGTACATTTCGACACCGGTATTGTTAAAATAATTCGAAAAGCGATTAATGAAACGATTATCCATTCTGCAAGGAACACACAGATATTGAGGAAATTTAATTTTATGTAAATTACTTATAATGGAATCCGACGTCATGATTGCCCACAGCACTAATAAAGGGCACACCGCTTGGCGTGCTAAATATGCGATGGAAACGTTGCACATATTGATCAAATTGACGATTGTTAACAAAGTCACCTTCATCGAAAAGGTCACCCAAAATAAAAACGGCATCGGGGTTGAACAACCGCATTGTGGCCTTTAATAAAATTACTTTAAATTTTTATTACGAATTGTTATACGTCTCCATAGTTTACCTGGAAACTCCGATGCATGTGCCATTCTCTGTATAGTCTATCTAACCAATGACCACGTATTGGACCCACCAAATGCGTATCCGCGATTACCATGGCCTTCAATTCCTCATTTTTATTTTTAACATTTTCCGGCGACAATGTTGGCCACATACAATGCGAAAGCTGAAAAAAATCCGCCAAAAACTCGCAATAAACGAATGCCAAACAGACAATACATGTAATTGTTGCTAAACAATGCATTTCGAGCGTTTTGTTTACATGTGGCTAAAATGATCAGATGCAATTTTTTGTAAACATTGGAAAAACAAGAAAAAAATGCAGCCGTTGAACTTTTCGTTAAAAATTGACGTAAAAAGCGGCAGTCAAACACAAATGCAAAAAAAAAAATATTGTATTTACGAATAGCAGTAGAAGGTAGAATTGAAAGAAAATAGAAAGAGGGCGTATGAAAGTGACTCAAACTAAACGGAGTTGGCATAAATTTGGCAGCCCTGACTTAACGAAACGCCACTTTTATTGTAACTGACAGTTCAGCAGAATAGCTAACCTCCAACTACGAGCGAATATTCCTAACGAATAAAATACTTCTGCTGGTGAAAGTCCGTAAATTTTTTATAAAAACACCTAATTAAATTGTGTTGAATATTTGGTGCGTATTTTAAAAATGTGTACTAAAATACCACGCTTACAAGTGATCTTGCGCGCGTATTTGTACAATACAATTAAGTGAATTAAATTGATGTATTGGCTTTAGAACGAGGTGGCGTGGAGAAAATGGTGCAATATAATGGCGGTTTGACAGAGAAGAAAGTTGAAGTAGTTTATGGCGCAAAACCGGGGTTTGGGAAATAAATGCAATGAAGTATTTACGAAAGTCAGTTGATCTAGTTTGAAATGAGTGGCGGACCGTGAGTTCCGGATTTAGACCAAGAATAGGCCAAGCAGAGCAGAATAGTTGGTAAATGGGTTGAACGCGAGGCGAAGAAAGGGGGATTTAGTACAGTCGCCGTGATGAGAATAGGCAGCAGTGCGCGTATTTTTTAATGGTATTAGGGATCACGTCCGCTAAAAGCTACCAGACTTGACGCAATATTGTGAAATTTTAATATTTTTGTTAAATTTTGAGATACCTTAGTGGAAAGGGTGTTCTAAATTTGTTTACATTATTTTTAAAGTATAAATAGAAACTCAGAAATATTTAAAAAATGTGCATAGAATTCAGAAAAATTGCTAGATAACTCAACTTAGCGGGCATAAATGAATTGAATTTTTAAAATATATGTACTTTTGAAGTAATTTTATGTATTCGGAGTGAGGCGCAATTTTGCGGATGGGCAGCATTTTAATAGATACCTCTTTTTACCCCTTCCACCGTCAGAAATATTTGTATAAGCAATTCTACTATATGCGCCTATAGTAACTTAAATTTTGTTAAGAAAAAGTATAAAACGAAAATTTATATTAATGCCTTAGATTAAATATTCACGTATGTTTTGTGATATTTTCAAATTTTTATTGTAGTTCGCGAAATAGTAAACAATGGCTACAAAATCAAAACGCGCCGGAACTGCCACGCCCCAGCCGCAGCCTGGTGGCACCTCCACGCCAGTAATTAGCGGAAGTAATCGCTCTGCTAGCCCATTGAGTCCAACGCGACATTCGCGTCTTCAAGAAAAGGCTGAGTTGCAAAATCTAAACGATCGTTTGGCCTGCTACATCGATCGTGTACGCAATTTGGAAACTGAAAATGCGCGTTTGTCCATCGAGGTTCAAACTACGCGTGATACTGTAACCCGTGAGGCTACTAACATCAAGTCCATGTATGAAAATGAGTTGAGCGATGCGAGACGTTTGTTGGATGAGACTGCACGTGAAAAGGCTAAATTAGAGATTGATACCAAGCGTCTGTGGGAGGAAAATGAGGAGTTGAAAGCAAAATTGGATAAGAAAACTAAAGATTGCTCATTCGCCGAAGGTAAGTGAAAATCGCACATTTACCCAACTGCTTGCTTAAAGTCGCATATCAAAATGAATGCATGGACCGCTAAATATGAATTATGAATTGCATTTTCACACTTAATTATTTAGGTAATGCCCGTATGTACGAGTCACGCGCTGCTGATTTGAGCAATAAATATAATGCCGCCAATGCTGATCGTAAAAAGGCTGTGGATGAATTAAATGAAGCACTTAAAGAGCTAGAGCGGTTGCGCAAACAATTGGACGAAGCGCGCAAACTACTGGAGGATGAAACATTGGCACGCGTTGACTTGGAGAATAACATACAAAGCTTACGCGAAGAATTGACATTTAAAGATCAGATTCACATACAGGAAATGAATGAAACGCGCTCGCGCCGTCAAGTGGAAATAAGTGAAATCGATGGACGTTTGACCGAACAATACGAAGCCAAATTACAACAATCTTTGCAAGAATTGCGTGACCAATATGAAGGTCAAATGCGTGCCAATCGTGATGAGATCGAATTGTTGTACGAACAAAAGATTAAGAACTTGCAGTCGGCAGCTAATCGTAATTCGAATGCTGCCGCGAATGCTATCGAAGAACTGCGAACTACACGTACACGCATTGATGGGCTCAATGCACGCATTGGCGAACTAGAGTCGACCAACAACGCATTGACCGCACGCATACGTGAGCTGGAGCAGTTTTTGGATCGTGAACGTGCACGTCATAGCGCGGATATTGCGAATTTGGACGCGGAATTACAGCGCTTACGCGACGAAATGGCACAACAGTTGCAGGAATACCAAGACTTAATGGATATTAAGGTATGCAGAGGGTTTTGTTTTTTCATATTTCGACATTTAGCAGACATTTTTTATTATCTTAGGTTTCGTTGGACTTGGAAATTGCGGCCTATGACAAATTGCTGTGCGGTGAGGAGTCGCGTCTAAATATCACACCACATACGTCCACTGCTTCAGGGTCTTTTAGTCAAAGTTTACGCGGCACACGCGCCACACCAATACGTAAAACACCATCACGTGGCGCTTCTTCAGTGCCGCTAAAACGAAAACGCACCGTTGTCGATGAGTCGGAGGATCTGAGTCAATCGGAATACTTTGTCACTGGCAGCGCTAAGGGCGACATTGAAATTTCCGAAGTTAGTTCGGAGGGCAAATTCGTAAAATTGCACAACAAAGGAAACAAGGAGGTACAAATCGGCGGTTGGCAATTGATACGCACTGCTGGTGGCAATGAAACTTCCTTTAAATTCCATCGCTCTGTTAAAATTGATGCAGGCGCGGTGGTGACTGTCTGGTCTTCCGATGCTGGTGCTACACACGAGCCACCATCTAACATAGTGATGAAGACACAAAAGTGGTTTGTTGGTGACAATATGAAGACATCGCTTTTCAATGGAGACGGCGAAGAAGTAGCTGGCTCGGAACGTGTTAAACGCACAATTGTAACTCATTCGTCGCGTCATCGCTCCTATGGCGGCCGGTTAGGCGTATCCACGGTGGATGGGGCTGGGAATGAAGAACTTTACCACCAACAAGGCGATCCACAGCAAGGCGATGAGAAATGTCGTCTGATGTAAACGTGTAGGTTGAGGAGAAATTCAACACTAAATGTTAAATCACTACAAAGGATTACAATAGTTTTCATAATCTTTAATTGTAATATCGTAAATTGAAAGCAAACAATGGTTTTAAGCAATGCTTCAAATGAGTGTAGACCAAGAAACGTCAAGCAATCATCACGATAACAGCAACAACCTCACTATCACCCAACATACCAACTACTAATACTTACATACATATACCTAAATACATTCGGGCTGCATACATACCGTATTACCTTACAAATGACATCGCAGATTTTGTTCGCTATCGCTTAAAATTTTTTCTCTACTTGCCATTTGTTTAGAACTTACATACATATAGTTTAGTTTCTGATATAACTCCTATCATACCTATTTTAATATTATATTTTATGCGACTGTTAACAACAAAATGGGTCTTAGTTCAATTGAGCTAATTAAAACTCATTTTTATATTTAAATGACATTTAAGCATTGTAGTATTCATCTAAAAGTTCTAACTAACAAAATAAGAGTAAAACGCCTACAATACAATCAAACGAGTAAAGGAAAAAAAACATGCTGAGTAAAGAAACAAATTTTTAGCACTCGAGAACAAAAATGGGGTTTAACGGTCGCAAATGTTTGGAATGAATCATACGATTATCAAAGAGTACAAGGAAAGCGTTTGCGCTTTCCTGCCATAATTAACAGTATACATTTAGTTTTTTTCTTGCTTAAACATGTACAAATTTATGGTTTCAGTTTCTGGAAGTTTAGAACTTTGAGGTACAAATAAAAATAGACACAAAAAGACTAGAAAAATTCGTATATTTCTTGTGGCAAAAAAAAAAAAACAAAAACAAAAAAACAAAGTTGGAAAGAGACAGAAACAACGATAACAATAATAATAAGACCTAATTTGGAAATATTTAAAAACGCATTTTAAGGTTGAAATGGAATTAATGTAATAATTTGGTTATTTAAATATTACAATTTAATGGAGCCTGATATATGTAGCTGAAAAGGTTAAGTTGGAGCAATACATTTTTTTTTAACATTTTAGTCCGTATCTTATTGTTAAAATTCTTTTCTGCAGTCGAAGATCCAAAGATTGAGCAGCACTCATGAGAGTGATCAACGTAAAGGTTAACCGCCTCAGCTCCTTTTAAACTTTGCTATGAATATCACCCCCCATTGACATTGATTCGAAAAGTAATACTTTGACGCATATTGACGGCGGAAAAGCTGAGTACTTTTAATCGGACCGGCATATCAAACATGAATAAGCATTCAACGTTCGCGCAACGACGCACTGTGTCGAACAAATGTCAAAATGCAACTACTCTGTATTTTCTTTTATTACGCAAACCAATTTTTTTAAATTAAAGTTAAAATAAAATTTAGAGTTACGTACATAAAAGACTACATTTGAAACTCTTGCTCACTAATATATATATATATACATAAATGTCGTTCACTTCTATATCAACCAAACTACCGATTTCCGAAGATGTACAAATAAAAGACGTTATCGAACGCCCATAAAAAGTGAAGAAAACGGTTTGCACTTTCATTTCGAAAGTTTTACACGATTTTGGCTATTTTCAAACAGTTAAATATTTTGTTGTTTCACAGACAACTTTTATACTAAATATTACGTCTATGTTTTAGAATTAATCGAACATAATTTAATTGTATTCAATTTAAATAAATTTATTTGCCTTTATGGCCATTCACTACTTATGTAAATGAGTTCGACTTGTATTTTTAATGATAAATTTATACACATTTTTTAACGAATAAATTTCTGTTTATCTTTGTGTTCGCAAAAAGTTCTGAATAAATATTTTAAAGAGAAAATATAAAAGTTGTGGTTCTGAGTTACGAGTATTTGGGTTTAGTATAGTACAATAATAGGTGTCACATTAAAGGGGTCTTCTGGTCTCGAGGACCTGAAATGAAGGGGTTTTTTGGGGATTGATTGTGACAAATCCTGTGAATATTTAAAAAAAAATTTTTTTTATTTTAAAGGTACATGTCTTGGCTTTTAAAAAATGGTTTTGACTTTGAAAAAAATTAACACCCGCGACCTTGAAATGGCGCTGAAGACGTCCACCTCCAAACGAAACAGGTCTCCATTTTGGTCATGGTTTTTCCACCTGGGTAATCAGAAAGCAAAAATTAGATATGCGTTGTCTTCAGAGTTGCCCTGGTTAAGTTTTCCCGTGACAGATTTTTTTTTTTAAATTTTTTTCAAAAGTTATGCAACAATTTGCAAAAAAAAATTTTTTTTTGCTCATTTTTTGAACTTTAAAAGGTTATAAAAATGGAATGAAAAAAAATTTCAAAAATTGTATACGGGGAAACTTAGCGGTAAGTTTTCCGAACCTTTTAAGACCAAAACCATTGAAATCGGAGTATAACTACTATGAAAAGTGTGACCAAAATGCTTAAAAAACACGATTTTCGGGGAAACGCGTTTAAAGATAAAGTTTATGATAAAACGGCCGGAGGAGGGTACACTTCGGTGCCCAGAAAAATGTGAAAAAATGCGATTTTCAAAAAATCCTTTCTGTGGCGTATTCTCGCATACACATACAACAAAATTATGCAAAAAAAAAAAATCGATTTTTTTTTTCGCTGGAGACCAGAAGACCCCCTTAAAGCTAGAACTCCATATGAAACGGTGAATAAAGCGTTCCAGACGCTTTGCTCAGCAGCTTACAAATCTTATAGCAGCTGAAAGTCTGTGCCTGAAATGCTTGGTGTGGTGTTCCAGTTTATTACCGCTTGTTTGTGAGAGGAGTGTTAGGTGAGTGAGCTTGATGGGGTATGTGAAAAGGTCGTACGGGGTGCCGTCACGTGCTGGACAAATGTTTTGTGTCAGTTGTTGTTGTTGTAGCAGAATAAATATTCCCCATACATGCACGGGAAATGCTGCTGGAGTGACAGTACAATCTGGTAACGTAGAACAGATTGTCTTGGGAACGATTTTTGTATCGGCCGCAAAGTTTTGTTCATTTGTGCACATTGAGGTTATGTAACGGAGAATCATGGGAGTGCATAACGTATAGAAATTGTGCGAATCTACTATTGAAATGGCAAACATTTTGCATCCAGAGCAGCGGACATTGATGGCATTTGCATGCTGAAGCCAACAAGCGCAAAGGTAATAAACCTGTCAATAACCACTCTTATAATTACAGGAAAACGGAAAGTAGAAAGAGTAATTCTACTACTAAAATTTGTTCCCAGAACTGCTACAGGATGTCTTCCCATGTTCCCAGAATACCATTTACATTGTAAGGCGTGTTGAGAATTGAGAAACATAAAACATTCAGGGGGCCACCCCAGCAAACGCTTTCCATGGCAGCCGGTTCTACGTTACCGGAATGACTCGGGGTTTTTCCCGACCAAGGGCTGCCGCCCCAGTAAACTAGCCCTATCTAACCTAACACCCCCCTCCCAACTTGTCGCAACAGCACGTTTCCTGGGTCTACCGTTAAATGAGTTAGACGAATACGACTGGTACTACATCGACAGGGTTTAGTAAGCTGCTACAAAAACAAAAAAAAAAAAAAAAATCTTTTCGAAAAATAAAAAAAATGAAGCTCTAATTACGTTATGGATATTGGAGCAGGTTAATGTTTTATTATTCTTGATTCACTCACATTCGTCTTCTAAGTCTCATTAGATTTAAAAGCACCACTCCAAAGTTAGGTTGAAGTGGTTGTCCTGTGGGACACATTCAGGCTCATAGCCCATTGTGATGCCGCGTAGGGAGCTTGCCCCTATATCTCCTAAAACCAATGTGTTCTTTTCAAGAATTTTAGAATATCCCTGATTTTTGCAGAACGGAGGTCTTCCAATTCATTGAAAAATTGTCTACCTAGAGTGCTAAACTTACGTCTGGATAGAGCAGGACAATGGCACAGAAGGTGCGCAATATTCTCTTGCTCCTCCTCATTTAGACCACTTCTATGTGTCAATGTTTGCACACCCATCCTTTGGGAGTGCCTCCCTATTAGGCACTGCTACGTGATAACTGAAATTACTATGCTAAGACTCTGCTTATTTTGGCTTAGCGGAGATTCTGCGCGTTTAGCATTGAGTCGAGGACAATAGGCGGGCGATTTTGCAGGTGGCTTCATTACGCCATCTTTCGGACGCTGTTCTTACGATTTCTTCAAGGATAAGTAGCTTACATGTTTGTAAGGGAGTGCCCCTCAGAGAAGCTCAAAATCAGTAAATTTCACTATGATAAGTTGAATATTTGAAAAATTCGGTGCCTTGCCTTAAATAATTTTCAATTACTTGAAAATTTTGAGTCAAAATATTGTTGGTTAGTTTGCGTTTCGCCGTTTTTGTTTCTTTACAACAGCAAGGGCTCAGTAATAATGAAATGTTAGAAATAAAATGAACTACAGTGGTGGTCACGATTTTAGCACACTATAATGCAGTAACATTCATTTTGCGTTTATTGCTTATATTCAAATAATTTAGCGGCAATATTTATACCTGGCGGGTCTTTGTAGAAAGGAGAAAGAGAGGCCTTATAAGGGGGCGTCCATAAATTACGTGAGATGTTTAAGGGGGGGGAGGGGGTCGAGTCAAATCTCATCTAGTCTTACGTCGGAGAGAGGGGAGGTCTCGGCAAATATCACGCAATTTTTTTTCTGATTGAAACAAAAAAAATTATACTATTTTGGTCCATTATCCAGATTGTACATGCTTAAGATTTAATCTTAAGCGTAATCGTAGTATGATTAAGATCATTCACTAATTCTTTCGAAAGAAAATAATTTCATTCATACTTCGACGTTATATGTACATTACTACTGTCAAACCACCATATTTGTTTTATACCAAATAGCTCAATTTAATCTGAATTTACAGTACAGTGTAGCCCGTCGTTTGTTTTCGCGCCACTATCAGCCGAACGCGCGACTCAATGAACAAGAGCGTACGAGCTGAGTGGCAGCGACACACGGACAGGTTCCAACCTTCTTTGTTTATTATTATAAATGTTTTACTCGACTCAGTTGATGCTCTTACTAATTTAAAATGAGTTATCAAGATTTTTATAACGCATACGTCAAAAGATACGTCTATAAGGCGAAGAAGTCCTGCCACGACGATGTGATAAAATTATGAAATACCTCGAAGCAAAAATTCCCGAAGAAAGAAGAGTTAATACATCACATTAAACATGAGATTGAACGGCTTCTCAGGGAATCCACTGAGAGAAAAGTTCGGTCTACTTTAGCATTCCTTCAAAAGGTAGGTTAAATATATATGTTTTTAAGAAAATACTTTTTTTATATAAAGTTTATTGTTACATTTAATAGCATAAAAAAAACTGAAACAGTGAAATTCTTGATAAAATATGCTAAAATCATAACTACAAAATATTAGCGCGGTCATTTCCTTCACTGTTTTCACATAATTCAAAATCAGCTTCTTGTGATCAGCGATGATGTGGATGAAGCTATGTCGAGCACTACACCATCTAACGTACGTCCCACTCCAGCACAAGATACTATGAAGAAACAGATTGCTAAGTTGCATATGGAGCTTGACCTAAGTGCTGCAGCGCACGCCGGAGTGATCTGCATATGATTCTTCACGACCGTTTTCTGCCACCTCAATACCCTATCACTCAGGTTGATGGACGTTTGACAATTTCGGACTTTAAAGAACATGACGACCTAAGCAAGCGCGTATGTTCCGCAAAGATTGTCACAAGACGAGCTAATGAGTTACTGTGCGCAAGCGTCAACGGCTTAGAGTGGCTAGATCAGAAGGAAGTTGAAGGAGCAGATGATTTTACTTAAAATCATATGGACATGTTGGTCCCAATAGTCTCTCTTGAAACCGCGCATGATTCTCCATGGACTGAATTAGAATAGATATTTTTTTTAATCGCAGTAGTTATGATTTAAGTCTTCTATTGTTAAATTTTTATTACACTTATAACTCTCAGTAATATTGATTACTAGTCTTAACTAATTGTAAATAAAAGCACGAAGCAAATTTTTTTTCTTTTTTTACAATAACAATCCAACGCGTTTACATAAGAAACCCACATTTTGAAAAATCTCACGTGAGATTGGGGGATGGGGGAGGGGGTTGAATAAAATCTCACGACATTTCACCAGGGGGGGAGGGAGGTCCAGAAAATATAAAAAAACACCTCACGTAATTTATGGACGCCCCCTAATCAGAACCTTGTTTTTTTCTCCTTACTTATTAAAACTGGTTTAAATACAAGCACCCTATAATAATGGAGGACACGAATTTAGCACACATATGGATATTTCTCATTTATTTTCAAAGAACAACACATTAGTGAAAGAAAAACTTAATATTTAGTTGGATATCCACCACTCTTGAGAACAGCATCGCATGTGCGTGGTAGACTTTCCACTAGGGCAGCACATCTCGTCTGGGGTATTCCATACCAAGCAGTCTTAATCTCCGACCACAAATCGTTCAAATTCCTCGGTTTCACGGCTCGAATATGCTTCTCGACATCATTCCATAAATTCTCAATCGGATTGAGATCCGGTGATTGAGCTAGCCACTTCAAAACACTAATTTTGTGATCCTCCAAGCAACTCTTCACCAATCGTGAAGTGTGCTTAGGATCATTGTCATGCATGAAACGCAATATTAAGGGCATATTTTCCTCCGCATAAGGAATCATGACATCAGTTAGTATGTTTTTGTAAACATATTGATCCATACGCGAATCTATTTTGTGTATGGGTCCAACACCTCGCCAGGAAAATGATGCCCAAACCATGACGCTTCCACCACCATGCTTCACCGTTTTTAATGTGTAGCGAGGATCATGTTCCTTATTTTGCGGTCTCCAAACATATTGTTTCCCGTCAGATCCGAGACGACAGAACTTCGATTCATCGCTCCAGAAAATATTTTTCCAGAAATTTATTGGTTTATGCATATGTTCCCTTGCAAAGTTCAGCCTGGCCTCCAAATTTTTTTTGACACCAAAGGTTTGTGTTGAGCTATGCACCCACGCAACCCATTTTCATTTAAACACCTTCTAATGGTTTTGGAAGAAACATTTATTCCATATTCCGATAAAACTTGCGATTTTATGGCATTAGAACTCTTAAAAGGGTCTGTTCGCGAGGCTTTGCATATTAGTAAATCCTCCCTAGCTGTTGTCTTTCGGCGTCGTGGGCGTTGTTTTACCTTCTTAAATGTCTTATGGCGCTTAATATGAGCAAGAGCATTATAAATCATTTTGCGTGAACACCTTAGAAGTCGGGATATCTCAGACACAGAGCTCCCAGAAGAATTCATACGTTGAATTACTTCCCGCTGCGCTTCGGAGCACCAAGAATCTTTCTCCATGTCTAACACATTTTTTTCACATTAATTACAATCAACATAATAGCTAAAATATAAAAACTTACCATAAAGTTCAAATACTTAGAAAAAATTTAGTGGGAGGAATTATTTATTGATATGTGCTAACTTCGTGTCCAGCTCAAACAAGCAGCTCTTGCACTCAACTGAATTTTAAGAAAAAAATTGCAAAACAAATGCTACGGATTATAACGGTTCTTGTTATTTTAATTGTAAACAACACCCAGAGAAAAATATTCGTAGTGAATTGTCGAAAAGCAAAGAGGAAAGTGGGGCAGTGTCAAGGTTGTGTATAGTGTGCTAAGATCGTGACCACCACTGTATATGCAAATGACCTATACAGATACATACATACATACATATATCAACTTTTTTAAGAATTTGGAAAAATATATTTTGTCACACTGTATAAAAATTATCTATTCAGAGAGTTCAACATCATTTTCGAAAATGGAATTCTGTCATAAATTTGAAAACTAAATTTAAAAATAGCCATATCTTTTAATAACAAAATTAACACATACATATAAATATCTATACAATTAAAAACCTAATGCATTTAAATTAAAAAGTTACTAAATGAAAGTAAAAGCAATAGTTACATACATTAGACAAACTTATGTGCAACATTTTTGAAGAGCAGTGGTGCAAAATATACCACAGTATTGAAAGCAGCTGAGTGATTTTAGTAAGTGCCGTTTTATTTCTATATCAATTGAAAACAATCATCAATTAATATATTGATATGTCGAAGAATTCAGATACTCAACCTAGATGATAGCAGTGCTACAAAAACAAAAAGTACATGTAATTTGTTTTTGCAATTTGGTGGTTTGAATGCCATAATCTAATTCCCAATGCATAGTACTAAAGTACAATAAAAACATTATTCTTCTTCTTCCTATTTTCTGACAGGCACCCTTGGTGTATGTTTGACAGACAGTCAATTATGGGATGGGGTGATTGCTTGGTCTTTTTGCTTGAGCGTTTTGGTGGGGTTGGTATACCAAATTAGACTTTTTATGGTAACATAAAAACAATAGAATGCCCATAACAAAAAAAAAAAAAATAATAATAATACCTTTGACTTTAAAAATTCACAAAAACAAATATTTTATATATTGGGTTGGCAACTAAGTAATTGCGCATTTTTTTTAGAAAATCAAAGACAATTTTTTCATGGAACTAAATAACTTTATTCTGTAATTGCTCATTGAACATAGCCAAGTTGTTTTAAGCGATTTTCAATGCATGTATGTGATACATGAAACTTCTCTGCAAACTTACGTGTTGTACTGTGACGATCCGAATCGATTATTGCTTTGATTAGGGCGTCATCAACTTCAACTGGACGACCAGAACGAAATTTGGCAAACCAATTTTGACACTGCCGTTCTTTTAAAGCTTCGTCACCATAAACAGCACATAACTTTTTATGAGCTTGCGATGCGGTTTTCCCTTTGCGGAAATAAAAAAGCAAAATATGACGAAAATGTTCCTTTTGATTTACCATTTTTTTAACGAACGCCAAACGAAAACTACGCAACCGATCAAAACACTTTTTGACGTGATAACGTCTTATAATTCGATTTAACAGGCTGCCCGCACGAAAAAATGTGTCGTTACCTTGCTCATTAGTGTTACCTTGCTCATTGCCGTTACCTTGCTCATTAGTGTTACCTTGCTTATTGCCGTTACCTTGAATGAACTGCAAGCGAAAACGCGGAGCGAACGACAAAGCAAACGAACGGCAACGTTCGACATCTTGCTCTCTCCTACTTAAGTGAGCGTATATATGTATGTATATGCGCATATGAACATATATAAATTCACGTATTTGTATTTGCATATGCCTTCTTATTGATTATTATTATTTGATTAAAATAAAACCAAGTTTGTTAATAATACCTGTTGTTTTAATGTTATTATTATTTTTTGACGTGATAACGTCTTATAATTCTATGTAGCCGTTATGTTATGTTATGTTATGTTATGTTATGTTATGTTATGTTATGTTATGTTATGTTATGTTATGTTATGTTATGTTATGTTAAAGTATATTATGTTATGTTAATGTTAACTCATTCTCTATATCCATACAAAATATCTATCAAACAAATAAAATTAAAATTTTCTTTTGAAAAATGCAACCATTCAATCAGTATTTTCGTATGACGTTATCACGTTAAACTATCGTCAGTAAACCGACTTTACAGACAACCTCTTTTTTTTTACTGATTGACAGCTGAATTGACAACTATCAAATAACAAAATGTGTTTTACATTCGTACTACGTCTGCAAACCTAAAAATTCAACTGAAGCAATCTGAAGTGCAATCCGCAATTACTTAGTTGCTAACTCAATATTTAATAATGATTTTTTATTGAGGGATATTTGGATTTTTACGTAATTTTTTAAACTTTTTGGTACGATTTTATACGAAATTTAATAATTTTTTATGCAGCCATATTACACTAGAAGAGCGTTTTGGAATCAGGTGAGCTCTCCTGTGGATATTTTTGGACAACCAGCTGAGAATGTTTTTACTTATAAATCTGTACAATGGTCGAATGTACACAAACAACCAAAAACAACAACAAAAAAAAAACAGACCAGTTTGACATTCAAACCACCTCAAAATCACTTTATATGAATTCGCCTTGTATTTAACCTTCTTTGGAGATTGCGTTTATGTAGGACCGTTACTTTTGCTTCTTTATTTTGCCACCCAGCTGCTCAAACGAGTGCGTCATAATATCAATGTTGTGTGAAGTGCATTGGGAGCGGTGCGTTTTCAAGGCTAAATTGTAATCATTAAATTATATTTGTGAATCTTTCTATTATCTATTCTATTTTTCCTTTGAAATCTTCACCACATTTGCTAAGGCCACTTAAAGTGCCTCAGTATTTAGTGGTAATTAGAGAAACCGGAATATTGTTTTATTTGCTTATGAATTGCTTTTCAGTTCCTTTTATACACTGATTTTGTTGATGGCCTATAATATAGTAATGTTGGAACAAAGTTGAAAATAAAGTGCAAAACCTAATTACACTTCCATTCCATATATTCTTTTATACTTGTCTCTTTTTAATCTAACAAATTAAATGTATGCAATGTTTTCTATTTTTATTCAAATATCGTATAAAAGCTTTACAACTCGCCAGTACAATTTTTGACATTGGGTTTGTTCGGTTAGTTTCTCAGAAAATATTTAGTTGTGTTCGATAACAAAATTTGCCATCAATCCAAATCAAGAGCCAATTTCTCTCAGAGAGCAGAAGAAACAAAAAGATTAACGAACGCAGAACTTGCCAATACTTGACAAAACCGGTAAAAGCAGTTAAGATTATCGTGGTCGGAGCAAATGCTTACTGAATTAGAGGTCGGTACTTACTTCGTTTATGCCTATTAATAATGCAACATTTTTTGTTCCACACGTTTCGACTTAGCCATCAAACCGAAAATATTAAGAAAATTTAATTTGCAATTAGTTTATGCCTATTAAAGCATATTTTCCATTTTCTTGGCGTTCTAATTTTCATACAACGCTAATTCTAGCGCTTAAAGTATGAAGTTGGCAACTATGAGCAAGCCTTTCTTAACACAAAAAAAATTGCAGAAGTAGGACAGCTGCTAATTTCGGCTGGCATATGTTTAAGAACCAGCTGTTCAAAGCACATAAAGAAAATTGTGGCATGTTTATTTTAATTTTCAGTTTTAATAAAACAAAATGAGTGCAAAAAATAGTGAAATATTACAGAGTGTAGTATTTGTACGTAAATTTGAAGTATGTATGTATGTAAACTTTGCACTGGTGTCTATATTTAAAGTAAAAATCACCTGCTAAAGAAACTAAATGGAATTGAGTTGGCTATTAGAGAAGGTGTGTTCAGTTTCCTTTTGATTCTTTATAAACAGTGTTTTATTAACTAAATATCTAATCAAGCGGTATTTAGCACTACTGAGTCGATTACATATGTTTATGTGGTTTGATGACCACGAAGAATGCAGTTTTCGGGACGTTGGTGACAGATTTGACCATCGCTACAGTTTCTCGAATAGTTTAGCGGATAACGATGTTTTTCAGCGCTTTGAGACCGCAATACGTAAAGCGGTTGAATGATAAGAAAAACCTGTAGAACAGAATAACGAGAAACTCTTGAAACAATAAATATAAGAGAAAGCTGCAATATGTATGTAGAGATATCCAAAGGCGCCAAAGGCTTTAAAATATAAATAATTTCATAGCCTTTTGTTTACGAACATGAATATTCCTGCAAATGCTACAAGTCTCAATTTTTTTATGCACACTTAATTTTAAATGAATGAATTTTTTAATTCATATATTTAGCTATTCAAGCTAGTAATTAAATAATTTTGGCACAAATTTAAAAATTTCATTTCATATTTCATTTGTCCAACAAATGGCGCCAATTATTTTTATATGTCAAAACAAGACGTATTCATGCAAGGTGATGTCAGCAAACAGCTGACATTTTTTTCTCGATTTGGTGGTTTACTTGCAAATTTCGACTAGTTTTCGTTGCTTTACTTTCTCGCTTTTACGCTCTCTTTGTACGTGAAACTCTACTCTTCGACAATCTGTTGTCGACAATCAGCTGTAAAAAGATTTATTTATTATTTAAATTAATTACAATTAAAATTATAATTAATTAAGCACTAGCTGCCAGGGCTATCGGCTTAGTAAAAAGATATTAAACGCGTCTCTTATCTTTTACAGCCATGTGTTTTGTCATTCGACAAGAATTGACAGCGCCCAGTAACGTGGCGAACACTCCCTGATCCAAGGCACTTCAGTAAGATATCAGCAGTAAAGCAAAAACAATAATTTCAAGTACTTTGTTGTTGCTTGAACTCTGTAGATAACAGAGTAAATGGTCAACAAAATTTGACAGTTAAGAGAACATATAAAATCTCAAAAACAGTCAAATCAGCTGCTCCACTGCTGCTACTCTGTTGGTGTGCACAATGAGCTTTCAGAATATAATTTGTGCTCACGTTGAGCACAACTGTAGTTACAAGTACAGTCTGTTTAAATTAGTATAAATAAATAAATATTGTTTTTTTGTTTATATCTTCATTGTTTTCTTTGTTTTTCAACTCGGAGGTGATTTGAGTGATTGTGATTCAATTTGGAAGTGGTAAAGTTTTAAGTCAGGATTTGTGTGTTAGGAACCTACCAGAACTTGCATTGCCGTTTTTGTAGCATTTTTATTATCAAAAAGTACGTACATAAATACTTATCTAAAATATATACAAGTATGAGTGCATTAATAACGTTGAAATACCTTCTTTTGATTGAAAAATTGACTTTAAACAATTTAAATAAAGTTCACTTAGCACGCTGCGACAATTGCAATTGTTTTTAAATGCCCAAGTGGCGACATAGATTTGGTGAAGTGAATTAAATTTATTCTTAAGTTTATATGTGTATATGCAAACACCATGTGCGGATATGTATGTGTGTTATTTCGCTAAAATTTGCTTGATTTTGACTTTCCATATCGAAAAAGGTCAATTACCTTGGCGATGTTTGCTCTACGAATATACTCGTAAAATTATATGCACACAGACACTCGGATATATGCATGTAAATGTAACCCTGCAGTCAAACTTACTAGTTCTGCACTACCTTACTATCATACTAGTTGGCTTGGCAGCTGAAATAGTTCGTGACACAGTCGTCACATTTCTCCTCTACAACTTCGGCAATATTAATCGGGAACATAGCCATTGAGCCGAAAATAGGTCTCGTCCGACCTCCCAAAGAAATTCACGTTCGTATAACATCGGCAAATGTGAAACGATGCATGATAAAATGACAAACTTTACTGCCAACTTTACTTTATATTGGTAGCTTTGACAGCTGCTGAAAAATAACAATTAGAAAAACTGGCATTGCTGTCTGGCAAACTTTTGAATAAAAAAATTATATCCCAATTTAGAAATCTGCAGTTTTGAACGAGTTGAAAAAGTAAATAAAAATTAATATAATTACTAGAGCTCCCGATTTACTTGTAAATTTGCAACAGTCCGGGCGAATGAGCAACGCGCACCCGCACATCTGTTCGATGCGTATTACTCGAAAATTTGTCGAGTGTAAAGAGTTTTTTCGAGTAATATTCGAGCGATATTTGCTTTTATTATTTTGATATTTTAGACCGCACTTTTTGAAAGTTTTATAAATTCTTCATACGCAGTGAAAACCATGATTCAATCATAAAAGGTTTGCTCAGTAAGCAGCTTTCTCATTCCGTCTTGACAAATCAGCTCCCTTAGCAAGACACTGGGTTGCTAACTCTAGAAATTTCTAGCAAAAGTGGAAGAAAAGTAAAATTTGTAGTAAAAACATTTTGTTTTCAAAAGGGTTTTTAAACCCAAGAACTTGTTCGGTATGTCCATAACCAAAACGATATGGAAAACAGCGCATCTTTTTGGGGCAATGAACGCGAAAGATGGACGTTTTGACAATTGGAGCCGGATACTTTTCAAATATAGGCTGGGGAAGTACATACTAGGTTACTTTAAAAATACATAAGTTACCTACAAGAGCTCACAGCCTCCAGATGGCAGATGGTTTTTTATGAGGAGCTTTTTTATGGCAGAAATACATAGACTCGGAGGTTTTGCTACCATTTTAAGCTAAAAGTTGTTTAATATTTCAATTTTCTTCATCCATTTTAAATGCGACCTTTTGTAAGGGAGTGTCAGAATTCTAAAGTCATAAGTGAGCAGCTTTCTCGTTCTCTCTTGACAAATCGGCTCCCTTTGCAAGACACTGGGATGCTAGCTCCAGAAAATTTGAGTAAAAGTAAAATTTGTAGAAAAAACATTTCATCTTCAAAATGGTCTGCTTGCGAGCAACAACTCGCTCAAGAGGTTTCATCGGTATGTTCAGGACTATGGTAGTATGACATGGAATACATACCGCTTATGTCAGGACATGATAGAGTATTTGACGTAATCCAAGATCGATCAGTGGAGAATTTACAAAGCTTTATTTCTTGTAATAAATAATTCACAAAATAAAATCTTGGATTAAGTGAAATAATTTCTTGTTTTAATATTAGACTTGACAATTTCCGCTAATAACTTCTATTTGTACCATTATTTACATTTAAATATTAATTAAAATTTATTTTTTAAACCGGTCGCAGTTTGTTTCCATTTAAGTAAGAAAATACTTTTTTGCTACCATTTTTACCGAAATGGATTTAATTTGCTCCACTTTATTCACCTTCTTAAATACAACCTTTTGTAAGGGAGTGTCAAAAATCGAATGTCACTAGTGAGCAAACCTTTAATAATTGAATCATGGTGCAAACATCGTTAGAAAGCTAAAGAAATGCTGACAAATAAAATTGACATTTTTGTTTGGCTGCTCAAATTATTCAGATGCTCGAAAATTTCGAACAAACATTTGAGCAGTTGAGCAACGGACGAGATAGTGCTGGATACCCGGTTATATAGAGCTCCAATACATACACATATTGCTATTTAAAAATATAGCAGCAATAAAATTAACAAATATAATAAATACAAATTTGTTTCGCATACAGCTCTAATTGGTAATTTTGCAACTGGTATATTTCGAGTCACTCTCGAACTAGTATGACTTTTCCTTCAAATACATTCATTTAAAAGTGAATGATTGCTGAGTAGTAGTTTGGTTTATCACCGCAGTGTAATCTCTTATATACATACATACATATGTATATACATTCATACACCGATTTGCGTATGTATGCGTGATATTAAGAATGTTTTGTTTGCATTCGAGACAGTGCGAATAAGCACTTACATACATAAATTCATACATATAACATTTTTTTAGTTATCTTTCATTGATTAAAGGCAGTCTATCCGCCTCCAACCACTTGTGGCTGACTCGTTCGGTGTTTCATTATTGCTTTGCATTGGCCGGGACCGGTTATTCACTGCAGTTTAAAAATTTGTATCTGCTTTGGGAGAGAGCGCTAATGTATATGTGTTTGTATGTTTATATTTATATAGTCAGAAAAAGCTTAAGAGTTTTGTGTTCATATGAGGTTGGAGAATTAAGAGTAGCGGGAACAGTGCTCTCGTTTTCATTTACAAAAAGTATTCAGAAATCTCTTTAGTGGCGTACAAGCACGTGATTAAATGCACACTGGGGCAAAAGTTGAATTTTTTGTCATAAATTCGAAAAATGTAGATTGCTCTCTAGTAAAAGGTGAGGCATCTGTTTTCTGACTAGCTTGCTTTTTAAGATTAAGTTGAATGTTATACCGGCAACTCTCCATTTGGGCATTCTGTACATGTGCTTCAGCCATCTGATTCGTTGACTTTTTATAAAACGTATTGCATTTCCATTTTGAATCAGTCCACCGAATTCGTGATTGTATCTTATCCGATATGCTCCGTCATCTCGACGAAAGGGACCATATATTTTTCGCAGTATCTTTCTTTTAAGCTTCAGTATTTGGTCCCTGTCTGTTGTTTTAAGTACCCATACTTTGCCGCTGTAAGTTAGTATGGGTCGCACAAGCGCTTTATATATTACCATCTTTTGAGCTTATCGAGACTTGAATAATTTTATGTGTGCAAAGAATGCCTTATTTGCCGCACTTACTCGCTCATTTATTGCCACGGGAGTGTCAGAATTACTGCTGATAAAGAGACCTAAGTAGTTAAATTTGTCAACCTTCTGAATGCATTCACCATCGAAGATGGAAGGTTTATTTCTTTTAATTAAGCAAAAACCAATGCAAAATTTTAAACCGTGTTTTTATGGCATTCTTAAAAGGAAACTAGTCATTGATCCAACTTGTTTACATTGATGTGTCGTCATTTATGGATTTAAGGGCTTACATGGGTTTCGCTGGTTAAAAAAATCGATTTATTTATTTTTTTTTTTGCTTATTAATTTCTACAACATCTCAGGAATATTAACCTAAGTTTTCAAGTCGATCCAAATAATAAATTCGGAGATACAGCCTTTGGAATGTGTGCGCTCCAAGCCACTTTTATTGTTACTCAAAACTTTAAACGCGTTTTTCTCGGAACCGTATTTCAAAGTCGGTTGTCAAATGTTCTCGAAAACTATTCCACCGATCTTGATGGAATTTTACACAGGTGTTCGAAATTCAATTTATTCGTGCTTGAACGAAGGATTTTGTTTTTTTTTTCAATTACAACTATTTAAAAAAAAACAAAATGTCAAGCAAATTTGACCGAAATTTTCATATTTTTGCAAAAATGTCTGCCAAAATTCCAATTCTTTCCTTCGTTCAAGCTCGAGTTTATGGTCTTAACTAAAGCACTCATTTTTATTTTTTCATTTTTGATGAGCCTGTCAGGAGTTATGCTGACAACGCGGACGCACCTTTTTTTCGTGTGGTCACCGGATATGACGTCACAATGGAGGAGTTTTAATTTTTTGTTTTTTGAAAATTTCAGAAATTATTCTTTAAACATGTATCTATAAGACAGAAAAAAGTTTGAATTAAATAAAAAATTTTTTACATAGAAAAAAAATATTGAAAATAGGCCTTTTTCTACCCGACGAAACCCATGTAACCCCTTAAATGATGCATTTCCTAAGCAGTTTCAATATGTCGAATAAAAAACGACGCCGAACATGATGTATTCCAAGGATGATAGGCTACCAGGTTTGCTATTTACATAGCTATGGTGTAAAAGAAAATTGTGATTGGAATTTGGGATTCGGCAGCCGAATTCTGCACGATCATTTCGCATGTATTGACACACTCGTCCAATCAGTCGCTGTTCAGATGGCAACGAAGTATTGTAATTGGTTGATTTTGTTTCGTATATCACTAACACAATCTCAGTTTTTTTGTAAACAAACAGTTTCGTGACGCAAGTGACGATAGCGCATCAGCTGACTCTGGCAAATTCGCTCAGAGCCGAATAGTAGTCTGTTACGTAGCACATTTCTAAACATCTTTTTAACGTACGTATTCACACACTTATTTTTTTGACATGACCCCAGTTACGTCAGCCAATCAGCTAAGCCGGCTATACGTCTGATATTGGCCACACCTTCTGATTTTTTTTTTTTACTATGGATATGTTCCACGATAGCCGCGTTTACACAACCGCTAAGACCCTATAGGACTACCACTGGTTTTTTGTTCGTGTTGCCAAGTAATTTGATTTGAGTGTCTGTTAAACTGTACAGTTAAATAACCTTTTTAAACAGTAAAATGGTGCGTGAGTATTAATACAATTGTTTCTTTTTATCTTTTCAGTAATTTAAGATGAGGCTAGTGATCTTAGATTCAGCGGACTCAGTTGGTGTTTGGGCCGCCAAATATGTAATGAAACGCATACAGGATTTTAAACCCGGTCCTAATAAGTGAGTATATTCATAAATATTAAGTGAGTTACAAAGTGAATTTAGTGACTAGAAAGGTTGCAGATTAGACATATCAAGGACTGCAAAAAAAACACTTCGTTGCTTTATATTATTATTATGATATGCTCGTAATCTACAATTAAATATTATAAATTAGAACTTAGTCTATTCAAAAATTTGTTTTGATTTGTTTGACATAGGCGATAATTTCCAAAATTCTTAATACGAAGTACATCTAAGACGAGCTTACGTAAATAAATGGCCATATTTTTTGCACATTTTTGTCCTGTGTTTGTATTCATTCCATGTCTACTATAATCAAATTATCTGTGGCTGGAGAGAAATTGGAGCAATATTTTTAACAGTTTAAAAACTGCACTGTGCTTTCGTTACTTATCGAAGGTCAAACTTTTTGCCGCCAGTTTCGTACACTCACTTCGGTTGCGACTGTCACTCTCTTACTTTTCCCAAAGGTGCATTCAAATCAAAAACGATTCGTTATTCGCGAACTATTTGTAATGTAAACTCGTCCTTATACTTGTCAGTGCTCTTTTTATTCGATTATCAATAAATTACTTAATTATATTTTCTATTATAGATATTTTGTTCTGGGTCTACCGACTGGCAGCACGCCACTTGGTATGTACAAGAAACTTATCGAATTCCATAAAGCCGGAAAAGTGTCTTTTGAGTATGTGAAGACTTTCAATATGGACGAATATGTGGGTATGTATAACATGATTCCTATTGTTGCTATGTAATAGGAAACGAGTTAGCCTAGGTGGAAACCTCAAAACCGATTTCTCAACTTGCGGTTACTCGGACAATAATTAAAAAAATTTTTTTTTGCTTAATTCTGTTAAATATTTAAATAATTTAGTAGTTAATTCATGGCAAAGTTTAAGGAAAAAAGTAGGAGAAACGCAACTTGTTCCATTCATTTTATTTTTGAAGTGAAACTTCTTAGGCGTCGATGGTCGAGTGGGAATGGAGAGTAAAATTTCATGGCCATGCAACGTTTTGGGCATTTTCGTTCCGCGAGAGAGAAAAAAGATATAACGTAGAGGAAAAGGAGCGAGAGAGCTATGCCTTATATATATCTTAGATACACTTTAGACAAATTTTCCTGAGTTTTTCCTTGTGGTTGCTAATTTCTAGTGAGCAATAACACTGCCTACTTTTTGGCGCCTGTTTGTTGCTGCAAACTTGTAGGAAATATAGTTTTGGTGCCTACTTTTTGGCGTTATATTTCTTTGGTGCCTACTGTTTGGGGCGTTTTTTGGTCCCAATTGGTTTGGCGTTTTGTTTTTTTTTTGGTGCCTACTTTTTGCCGCTTATTTCCGTTTCCTGGCTAGTGCTTCTGCGTACTATAAAGTGGTATCCATTCCGGCGTCGGATTTATTGATATTGCCTTGCGGTAATTTGTGCGCTATGGTCCTGGAATCGCTGCGTTTGTGCGGGTGATAAACGGTCGCAGTAGTGCGCGTTGTTGCCACGGTTTGTGTTCGGCGTTTACCTACACCGGTCGACCCTTCTCAGTTTTTTGTAAATTTTGTGTATTTGTATTCTCTGCAAATGTTGTGAATTTATTTAGATATATATTCTTTCTCTTTCTCTCTCTCATTCTCTCTCGGGTCTCTCCCTCTTTCTTTGTCTGCCTTGAAAGTTTCACTTCTGTTATGTGTACTACGCTACACGCACTTGTTTTATATTAAAGAAAACCAGTGTGTCATTTAAATTGTGTAAAGTCTGCACAGTCCTAAAGTCTTAAATTGCACAGTCTGCATTAAGTTTTTTTCTTTTATTTATTATTATTTATTTAGTCTATGAACGTAATCTTCTTACAGTCTAATTGCAGCGCTAAGTAGAACAACTACGGAACATGATTTTAGGTATAAAATAGAATATAAAGTAATTAAAAATACACTTTTCAGTGAAGAAAAATGTAGAGGTTTGTGGTTTTCGCGAGGTTAAAAACATATAAATTAATTCCAAGAAAATAAAAATGCATAGAAGTGGCAAAAACTTCACTGCCAAAGAAAAGGTAGCTCTTGTGGACTTGACTTGAGGAGCACAAAAGGAAGTTCAATACAGAGCAGATGATTTGTTTATATACGGCAATACTTTTATTGTGGCATCCCCTGCGTTTTGTACGACATGCCATTTGTTGTTGTTGTTGTAGTAGTTCATCGAGCGCTGTCTTGCATTGTAGTCACCGATCGTCATCGTCTATCTCATGTAACGGTAGGAAGCATGAGGTTTCGACGGGTTGGGTCCAAAGGAAAGGGGTATTAGCGGAATGGTTTTAAGGGGGGCATAACATTGTGGTGGTTAGTATTGTTCAGGCTACCTTCACATGCCTGACTTATATTGAATATGTCGGGGTCGATTCTAGATAGGTAGGACTTTAACCTTCTACGACATGTCAGCCGAACGCAATGTACTCATCCTGGCGGGCTTAGTATGCATAAAAGAGTGGGTAGAAAATTAATATATGCTTAAAGTACTGATAAATTTTAACACGAAGTTGAGAAACTGGCCCTCATTTAAACTTCAAATTATCTCAACTTCACTTATACTGATATAAATACTTTATATTGCTTATACCTTAATAAATTCTATACTATTTTTCCAAGGCATCCCTCGCGATCATCCCGAAAGCTATCACTACTTCATGTGGCATCATTTCTTTAAACACATCAATATCGATCCGAAAAATGTGCATATTTTGGATGGTAACGCGCAGGATTTATTTGCCGAATGCCAGCAATTCGAGGCGATGATTAAGGAAGCGGGAGGCATTGAACTATTCGTTGGCGGTATTGGACCCGACGGACATATCGCCTTCAATGAACCGGGCAGTTCGTTAGTGTCACGCACACGCGTGAAAACATTGGCGCAGGATACATTGGAGGCGAATGCACGTTTCTTCGACAACGATATAAGTAAAGTGCCCAAGCAGGCATTGACAGTGGGTGTGGGCACGGTGATGGATGCGAAAGAGGTGATGATATTGATCACGGGCACACATAAAGCGTTCGCTTTGTACAAAGCGATAGAGGAGGGCGTAAATCATATGTGGACTGTAAGTGCCTTTCAGCAGCATCCCAACACACTGATGCTTTGTGATGAGGATGCTACGTTGGAGTTGCGTGTCAAGACGGTGAAATATTTTAAGGTAAAGAAATGTAATTGCATCTATTTTTGTTCAATTACTTTATGTTAATTGTTACTTAAATTTGAAATTATGTATTTCCATATGCTGGTGTTGTAGAATGAATCCCCGTCACTGATCTCAGCCATTTTTAGTGCTTAATTTAACACGTGTGCAAATCCTACTCTTATGTACTATATTTGAGAAATCTTAGAAGATGGAAAATTTCTTGGTGATGGCGCTATTTCTAGACCTATTGGTGTTTGGTAATACTAGAAATGAAATGGCATGTTTTTATTTAAGGAAATATATGAATTGTAAAATATACAGTTGGTGGTAATTTATATATATCGGGTGTTTTTTTAGCTGCATGAGAACTATCGATATCGATAGCTATGATTTGACAGCTGAGAATAGCAAACTGTGTTGACATGTTTGTCCAATAAGGTTTTGCAAGTCACCATGGATCGCTTAACGCCAAAACAACGCTTTCGAATTGTGGAAATGTAAAATAAAAAAAGGAAAATAATTCTGTTCGCGTAGTTCATAAAGCACTTTGTTCACTTTACGGTGCTGACGGCATCATCGGTCCTTATTTCTTACAAAATGAGGAAAGAGCTGCCGTTACGGCGAATGACGATCGCAATCGATCCATGCTGACTGAATTTTTGTTTCCATCCAATTGATCAGCTAAACAGCGACGGCATTTGGTTCCAACAAGACGGCGCAACTTGACAAACGGTGCGCTTTACAATCGACTTATAGAGTTAGAGGTAGCCAGAGGCCCGAAAAAATGATGATTTTCAATAATTTTTTTTGCTAGTTAATTGCTTTATTTTACAAAAATAAAAACATAGCATTAATACATCATGTTTCGACTAGACTTTAGCAAAATTTCAAAAAAAAAAAAAAATTAATAATTGTAAAAGTTATCGCTGTTTGTGTGGAGCCCGTTTCTCTAAAAGTGCCTTGCGTGATCACCACAAGTCTTTGAAGATTCATCTAAAATCAATCGGATAAGAGGAATTAGTTTTATTAATAGATAATCTTGTTCCTGATCGAAGTTTTTTTTTTTTCAAAATTAAAAATATGGCGGCCTCAGGAAATATTTTTCAGATTTTCGAGAAAAAAGCCGACAATTAATTGTTAAAAAAAAACCCTTACCTCTAATTGTAATATTCCAGTCAAAAACTGGACTAATCGAGTGGACCATGTAACTCGTAGTCGCGGCGGACATATGTCGGATATCATATTGAAAAAATAAATTCCATAGAATTATCTATCAGATTGTAATAAAAAACTGCCTGCGAACAATACTTCTGTTTTGTATTATTATTTCATCAAGTTCCCAAGCTCTTAAATAACACCCGATATATACAATTATTTCTAAAATTATTATTAAACCTCCTTCATTGCTTTGTACAAATTAGTCAATTTTTCCGAAATTGAAAATAACAATTAGTTGCTTGGCGTTTAGGCTCTTTGTTCCATTTTTTTTTACTTTTTGTCAAATATTTGCCATTTTTACTTATATTTGCGATTTATATATATTTTCGAAACCCCAGGGCATACTCAGAGATGTACATGAAAAAATGATTGGAGAGGAAGCTGATGCAAACGAAAAATGAATTGACCGAATTGATAACGAAAATTATTTGCACTGGTCTAAAGCGTACGTATTTTTTAAAACCGTAGCATTTTTTTCCTGCTCTTTGCTGGTTCTATAACTGCCTAAGTGGTTTTAATCTAATCCAATAAAGCTCGTCAGTCATTTCTTTTGTTTTCTGCTAACTGATTTTAACAAGAACCACCAAGTGAAGTGAAGTCTTCTTCTGTTTGATTATTCGAATCCATTGTACAGCCGTACAAAAGGCGAATTCATACAAGAGGGTGGCACTAGAGCAGGAACAATATTTACACGTATTTTGTTTTTGCAATTTAGTATTTTTAATGCCAAAGTTGATATCAGCATGCAAATAGACAAAGCAACTACAAAGAAATAGGTCACTTGATATTTAAAACGCCAAATCGCAAGAAAATAGTAACAAATCAACTACTCTACAGATATCACCAGATCAAAGTGATCGATTTTTTGTTGTTTTGTTTGTTGTCTGTTTACATTCTGACTAAAATCTTGGCATTCAAACCACTAAATGGAAAAGAAAAAAAGAAAAAAAAACATGTATGTATGTAGATTTTTGTTTTTGTATACTGCTATCAACTTCTTTGGAACCGCTTTGGAATAAAATTTAAAATTTCCAATTAAACGAAGTTCGAAAAATTTTATAAAATATTGCCATTGAATTTAAAAATCTTTAATTTTCAAATTTATTCAGTTTTTCTCATTTTTCGAAGGGTTTCCGGAGGGCCCAGCCAAAAAGCATTTAACAAATGTGTCGAACAGTGCTCTCAAAGAAAATATCTGTAATTGGAAATGTAAAATCACTTGTTACACATTTTAATTCGTTTTGAAAGAGAGCCACATTGAATCCAATGCGAATAGAATACAGAAGATGGCGCCTTCCGAAAACCGTTACTTTATTTTTCGCGATTTTGACAATTTCTTGTAATTTTGTATTTCTTCATTCTTGCCTTACGTCCAGCCCAAGGCACTTGAACAGGTAGTAGCAGTAGAAAAAAAAACAACAAACGCAGTTTATTTTGTTTTTGCTTTTGATCCCTAGTACTCGTATATCATAATCTATAAACATAAATTGACAGTTTAGAGTAATTTAAATACAATTTGGCAATTTAGGGACAAAAAAATAGAAAAAATCGAATCACCTGCTTTACTGCTAATGTCTATTCAATGTGCTTCGTTTTAGCAGTAAAAATTTCGCCAAGCAATACATGGATTAGTTATAGATTTGAACACTGCCTACCACTTCCCCTGCCAGCATTGGACAACATTCGCACGTACATAATATAATTTGGCGAGCGCCACTGGGAGCATGAAACATCAAATGATGGAAAAGGTTTTTTTTATCTCTTGGCAGGCAATGGAAGATCTCCGAGGGCACTTTTACCATGAAAAAACTTGTTATAAAAGCCATCTGCCATTCGAAGTGACATAAAACTACAGGTTCTGCCATTTGTGAAATTCAATATAGAGGGCGCTTCGATTTTGACGATTTCAATTCATTATTTCCATTATTTTCATGCCGCGATAGGTGGCCAGTATTGCTGTAGCAAATCGCAGAATTTGCTATCACCTCCGAAAGCTTTTTACCTAAAAAAATCCGGTTAATTTGTATTCTTCTTTTTGATTGGCGGGATAACTGCTTAAGTGATTTTCGTGGAGTTTAACAAAGCGTGCCAGCCGTTTCTTTCTCGTGCTAACAGGCGCTAGTTGGACACACAAAGTGAAGCCTAGTCCTTCGCCACCTTATCTTTCCAACGCAGAGGGGCCTTTCTCTTAAATTAGACCCTGAACAATTGTTGAGACCAATTTTTTATTTCTTTCTTTTTGCTATTAAAATGTATGAAGTTTTATATTGAAAAAATATCTATAATTAGACGTTTTCATCTTATTTCTTACAGGGCCTGATGGAAGTGCATTGCAAATTGGTGGAAGGTGTCGAATAAATTACAAGGTTTCGATTTTATTTTGTATGTACTTTGGATACAATTCAACCCAGGGAATTAAAATTTAGTTAGTATGAAATTAATGTTCATATTGCATTTTTTGTAATAAAAAAAGAAAAAGTAATAAATTTGTAAGGCAAGAATATAATTTAATTTTTTTTTTTTTTTTTTATTATTATTTTTTTTTTTATTATTTTACATTGCGACTAGTTACAAAGAAAAATTTTATTAACTAACGAGCAATTTGTTTAGAATTTAGAAAATAAGGTATACACAACAGTTAACGCTAAGGTGTGGTTAGTACATTAAGTCTTTGGGCTTTCTGCGTTTCAGTCTTCATCTCCAATTAGCTGGATTAGCGAGAATAGTGGCCTCCGTATTGACGTGGTTTTTTAACCTTTCATCATGGGCTTTTGCCATCTTTTTTATTGTGTCTGCCTCACCGAGTCAATATTTAGGTCGCGTTCAAGATCGGAGCTACGGATATACCATGGAGCACCGACTGCACATTTAATAATTTTGTTTTGGAGCCTTTGTATAGATTGAATGTTACTTTGGCTAGAGCAGCCCCATAACTGTGCGCCGTAGGACCATACAGGCTTCAGAATTAGTTTGTATACAATCATTTTATTATTGGTGGATAGTGCTGATTCCTTTCCCATAAGCCAATACATATTTCTGTATTTTAATTCCATTTCTTCTTTCTTTTTCTTTACATGGGCTTTCCATCTTAGCTTGGCGTCTAGAGTCATGCCCAGATACTTTGCAGTATTTGAGTATGGAACCTGTCTACCATTTAAATATATTGGAACATATTTGATTTTGTTTTGGGTGAAATTTATATGCACAGACTTGCTTTCATTTAATTTAATATGCCATTTATTGGTCCAGTCATATATTTTATTTATGGCTAATTGTAATTGTGATGTCGATGTGTTTTCCGTGTTTCCTATCGAAAGAATAGCTGTATCGTCGGCAAAAGTAGCTGTTACGCAGTTTGAATTGCATGGCAGATCGCATGTAAAGAGCAAATACAATAACGGGCCAAGTACGCTTCCCTGGGGAACCCCTGCTTTGATTGGTTTGAGACATGAATATGAATCTTCTTGTTTTACTCTGAAGTAACGGTCGGATAAATACGAATGTAGGATGGTGGAGTACTGCTTGGGTAGCAACGCATTTATTTTCTTCTGTAGCCCATAGTGGCATACTTTGTCAAACGCCTTGGATATATCAAGGAATACCACAGAGCAGGTTTTTCTTTCTTCGAAAGCATTTTCTATTATTCGCACTATCCTATGTACTTGATCAATAGTCGAATGCTTCGTGCGGAATCCAAATTGGTGCGTCGGTATAATTTTTTTGTTTTCTATTATTATGTTGATCCTTTTGATTAACAATTTTTCCACCATTTTCGATAGTATTGGAAGAAGGGAGATAGGCCTGTATGATGTTACATCGTGAGTATCTTTACGTGGCTTATTGAACATAGCGACTTCCGCTGTTTTCCAATATATTGGAAAATATTTTAGCTTAAATGTGGTGTTGACGATATTCGTCAATACAGCAATAATATTGTTCGGGAGCTGTTTCAATATTTCAGCAGTAATGAGGTCGTAGCCTGGCGATTTTTTTATCTGTAGATATGAAATTTCTTCTAATATTTCGTCTTGTGAAACCGGAGGGATCTCATTTATAGCATTGCTATCGCCGTCGTGATCCATATCATCAGCCATTACCGATCCATATGGTGTGAACGTCTCCTCGAGGTAGTTTGCGAATGTATCTGCTATTTGTTTATTTGTTTTGGTCCACTTATCGCCATGTAATATATCTTGATGGGTGCGTTGAATTTAATAACAAGCAAATTAATATGCAGCATCCATTTTAGTATGCCTGAAAATTACTAATTTGGCACTAAAGCACTTAGAACTAAGAAACTCATAACGAATGGTTGCAGTGCTGAAAAATACAACTCGAGTTGCGTTCCTTGAGCAACGATGATACTCATTTCTGCATAGATGAGTCGATATATGAACTGGAAAATTTGTTGTATTTGGGAAAGAAAATAAATCCAACTCAGTTACAACAAATGCAAATCAATCCAGAAGGAGTTTGTGGTGTGGAATTTTTAAGCTCGGATCATTGAAAGTTAGTTAATACACTTCCAGAATGAAGCTAAGTCGTCGATAGAAATAAGGCTAGAAAATAATAAAGTTTTGAGATTTAAGTTGGAAGCCGTGAATGTAATAAATATGAGGCTACTATAAAAAGTGGATGGTAGTGTCAAAAAATGTACGTAACTACGAATATCCACTGAGCTCCTGTGTAATTTTACATTGACAAGCTCGACTTTTGGATCGATTGTATTCAAAATGAAAAATATAGATGGTAATCGATTAAATTTTTATAAACAAACAATTTTGTACTCAAATTTAGTAAACAAATTATTTCAAATATCAAGAATTTACTGAAATCAGTATCAGTAACAACGGAATGTTCATATGAAAGAAATAAACCTTATTAAACACAGATAAGAAACTTGATCAGTTGATGACAGGCAGAATAGATTGGAAATAACAGGGGAAGTTATAAAGGCAATTATTCTTGAAAAATATATTTCTCTGCCCGATCCGTCTGGCCGTATATTTCACTATACCCGTCCTATGGGATTGCGCAGAAGGTTGAGAGATGGCAACATCCGAACTTGGAGTAGTCGAAAAAAATACAGTGATTCTATGGAAGATTTACAGGTCTGCACGTTGGTGATGTTAATAATAAATTTATGGGTTCGCTATTAAGACGAGCGTATTGGCCATAGGCGACTGGACTTGTGTATGACTACCATTTGGAAGGGCCGAGGTTCAAAAACCACCGTAGGCATGAGTCACCAAATTATAGAATAAGTTTTTTTAATAGCGGTAGCCCCTCGGCAGGCAATGGTAAACTTCTGAGTGTATATCTGCCATTAAAAAGCGGCTCATAAAAATTATCTACCTTTCGGAGGCACCATAAAATTGTAAGTCCTTTAATTTGTGGAGCCCAAATAAGACCCTCACCATAAATTGGCGGTGGGACTGAGCCAAACACCTTAAAAAGTCCAATTAATAGGTCTATGAATAAGTTCGTGCGGCTTTTTTCGAAATTTGAATTTCGGATCATTCCCATGGCTTTTAAACGTTTGGAAATGGTTGATTGATCAACTCCCAAAGTTTTTGCAACCTCTTCTTGCGTTTGAGCCGGATCTTGATCGAGCAATTCCTCCAATTCGGTATCCATGAACTTTGGCGGCGCGGCCAAAATCACCACTTTTAAAGCGTGCAAACCACTTCTGGCACGTTCGCTCAGCTAGAGCATGCTCACCATAAACTTCCACCAAGATACGATGACTTTCGGCTGCTTTTTTCTTCATATTAAAGAATTCCCCGCAAAAACACATTATTTGGCACGAAATTCGACATTTTCAAGTGTGGTAAAAATATTGTTGTTTACGCTTCAAATAAAAAACTTATACTGACGTTTGTGCCTTACGACAGTAGCTCTCCAATGAATGTTTGGAAATGTGGATCGATGGAATAATAATCAAGTTACGCCATCTGTTGTAAAACCGCACGAACTTATCCATAGACCTATACATACACATATTGACATCCATATGTATAAAGCCTCCTTAGCTGGGAATTAAACGTCGAAGAACGGGTAAGGAAAGCAAAAATTGCTTTATATGCCTGATTGTAAATAAAGGGTGATTTTTTAAGAGCTATAGGAAAGTTTTTCAAAAAACACACGTAAAATGCAGAAAAATGCATGAAATTTTTATTTAAATCGATAGCACAGTCCACATAATTTAGTGTTTGAAGATTATTTCATGCAAATGTTGACCGCGACTGCGCTTCAAATGGTCCATCCGCTTAGTCCAATTTTGGCATACTCTTTCCAATGTTTCGGCCGGTGTCTCACTTATAAATGCTTTAATGTTGTCTTCCAATGCGTTAATTGAAGCAAGCTTCTCTGAATAGACATGAGCCTTAACATAGCCCCACAAAAAATAATTAAAGGCGTTATATCGCACGCCATTGTTACGCATGCTGTGTGGCATGTGGCACCGTCTTGCTGAAACCACGTGCCATGCAAGTCAAGGTTTTGCATTTTGGGCAAAAAAAAGTTGGATCTCATTCCACGGTAGCGCTCACCATTCACAGTTACGTTACGATTCGCAGCATATTTGAAGAAGTACGGTCCAATGTTACCTCCAGCCCATAAACCGCACCAAACTGTGACCTTTTCTGGATACATTGGTAGCTCTGGCAATTCTTCTGGCTGATCTTCACTCCAAAATCGACGATTCTGCCATTGAGCTTCGTCGCTGAACACAATTTTTCGATAAAAAAGTGGATCTTAAACTTTCTTAACAGAACACGCATTTTTATAATAAAATTCAATGGTTTTCAAGCGTTGTTTGTTTGTAAGACGATTCATGGCTAAATTATAGACCAAACTGAAGATGTTTGACAGTGAAACAAAACACGAAACGTGCGTCAGCTGTTTAAACTAACTGTTTAAAAAGATAATGGCTAAAAAATCACCCTTTATAAGGCGGTTATGCGAATTTTAGCGCACGGTTCGGTAGTTTGGTGGAAAGCAGTAGACAGAGATTACAACATTTAATAGGAATTTCGCCACTATCTTTCCATCTAAGGAGGAATTGAATAAGGGATTCGCACTAAACAATTTCGACACTACAGTCTATACAGGTGGCTCTAAACTGGATTGTGGTATTGGAGCTGGTATATATTCTCATAAACTTAAAATTGAAAAATCTGTGCGTCTCCCTAATACCAGCAGTGTCTTCCAGGCAGAAGTACTGGCAATTGGGAAAGCTTGTAGGCTACTAATCGCAGAATTCTCTTTTAAGGGAAATATCGCTATTCTTTCGGATCGCCAAGCTATAATCCAAGCAGTGGATTCGGCTAAAACAACCTCTAAGTTGGTGGAACAAAGTAGGAATACCCTTACCACCTTGAGTGAAAACCACAAAGTTACCTTAGCTTGGGTCCCGGGACATCGGAGCATTGAAGGTAATGAATCATGTAGATGAACTGGCAAGAGGGAGATCTGCCAGGAAAAACGATCTGACAGAGTCGGTATCCACACCATTAAGTACAGTCAAGAATACAATTTACCTAAAATACTTCGCATCGCGTATTGTAGGTGGAGAGACCAGACAAAATGCAAAATTAGCAGAACGTTATGGCCCACCTACAACCTTAAACCATCGTCAGCATTGATAAACATGAAACGACGAGACGTTTGCAGACTAACGCCAGTCATAACTGGCTTTTGGTCTGTCTGAGTACAAGCAGCCAAGATGGGCATCCCTCACAACACATACTGTCATAGTTGAGAAACAACCGGAGAAAAAGCAAACAATCTTCAATTTTCTCTTTGAATGCCCTGCAGAATGTTACCGTGGGCAAACCGCTGTTCGAGAGACTCGAACAACTGTCTGGCTTAGACGTCAACAACCTAATAAGGTACTCAAACCGCACAGACTGGATATCGTCTTGCTGTAAATAACTGTTAAAGGAGTTGGTAACGAGGATGTGGCAAAAAAATGATGCGGAGGCGCTAGTTGGATTCTGGATGAATCACCACTCTAACCAACCAACCAACCAACATGCCTAAAAGAAAATAACTGCGTGATGTTTACACGGCATGTTTCGAATTGTTTTCAAGCTTAATTTAATATGCTTATTTAAAGTGTTTTCAGTTCTAATAAGGAACATTTTGTTTAATTATTTGCTAAATTAATAACAAAAAATATTTGCGTAGATAGAAAAAAAAACTTTAATATCGAATTTCGTAGTGAGAGCAAATTTTGGCATTCATACGTAACACCGCTAAACAAGCCGTCCATTTTGTCTTTTGTGCTCTCATTTTGTCTTAATCCAACTTTCCCTAAAAAATACCGTGATTTTTGCTCTAGTAACTAACCATTTAAGTCAAATTAAAACATTTTCTACTTCCTACATCCTGTCATCCAACTGTTATTTACTCTCGGTAATCCAATACGCTTTTACTCAGCTGTTAATGTTGCCTACTTCCTGTGGCAACCTGTGCAAAGTGCAATGCACCCAAGAAAGGGGCAACGAGGTGTATTGCGATTAATTTTGTTTACCAACATTGCATCATTTCACCTGATTCGCCGCGGTGCACAAGTGAGTTGGAATAGGTTGAGCAAAACAAAAGCGCCAAAAGAGAGAGAGAGAGAAAAAAATAACGTTAATGTTGTTGTAAACGCGCCGTATTGTTTGACTATTAAATAATTAAATGGTAAATCTTAGCGGATGGCAACGTGATCGATATGCAAGTATGTGTAGATATGTGCGTACACGTATTTATAGCAAGATAGGTGGATGTCGCGCCTTTTTTCAGACAACTTTGCACATTTTCGACAGGACTTCAATCTGCCATTGGCCGAAATAAAAATGAGATACAGAGACGATAGTAGAACAGGATTGATTGCTTAACCCTTTCGCTACATCTTTTTATTGCGCCATCCAAAAAATCCAAATTTTTGTCTGAGTATTTATTTTAGGACCAATAACAATACAAATAAATTTTTTTTTTTTTTTGTTAAGTGCTTTTTTTTAATGTTGCCATATGGCAACAAATGTTTTGTATGGTAAAGAAAAACAGTTTATTTTTGGATTTTGCATAAAGGTTCGTACATTTAATAAAATTTGGTTTGACATCAAAATTTCAATTTATTTATAAATCAAGATTTCTAAACTAAAGTTCCAACAATAACAAAATATTTAAAATAAAAAAATCCATTCAATACTATTATATAAATATACACGTACATACATATTAAAAAGTGAACAAGGATGTAAACTAAAAACATAAAATATTTGCATAAAAAGTATTATAGAAAACTATAGCTATAAAAATTACTTAAGATCCATGTGTTTCTGCTGTTGGCCTTTATTATTACCCTCATGGTCCTTCCTGTACTCCAGCCATGAGTTGCATATGGCCAGGTCAATAAAGTGGTCGAATATTTTAAGTGTCCATTTTCTTATCGATATTCTATACAATAAAAGAAGGAAGTCTATTTTATCAACTATTCCCATATTTTTGTTGTACACAACCACAATGTAGGGTTGAGTTATTTCAACTTTCGTCTTTTTTTCAACTAAAAATCTTTGCAAATTTTTAAGCGGCTCTTCGCCATATATTGATGAAATCAATTGGACAACACCTCCATCAAGCCATCTTATGACATAAAGATTGTCCTCCCTACGTCTACCTTCCTTTTTTAGTTCCTTTTCAGATTGCAAAGGCACTTTACTACACTTATTTCCTCCAATTGTACCCGAAGCCCAAATATTATATCTTTTTTCTGTAAGTAGGTACAGTATCAAATTAAGTGTAGAAAAATAGTTGTCAAAAAATAGCTTCAAGTTTTTGTTTTCGGGAATAGTTCTTGTGAGATGAACTACAATATCGGAGCAAAACCCTAGTTTTGGTCCAGAAATAATGGTATTTTTTCCTTGATATATTTCAAAGTCATACAACATGCCATTTGAACTACATAGACAAAATAATTTAATTCCCCATTTTATTGACTTTTTAGGCATGTATTGTCTAAGGACAGTCTTTCCTTTGAAAGGTACCATCATTTCATCCACACAGGATTCTCTTCTTTGGGGAAAAGTTTGTCATTGCCTGGATCACTTGTTGTGAACTTCAAGTTGTTTCGCAAGGAATGAAATCTATTCTTTGTCATATTTTGATGAAATGCCGGAATATCTGTGGGCGCTGTCCAGTACATAGACAATCTGGGATAACCAATTGTCCCAATCATAACCTCCAAAGCAAGAAACTTAAAAAATTCTTTTTTCGTTAAGTTAAATGATCGACCGTCTTTTAAAAGAGAGGCTTGGTTTGTCCCTGCACTACTTCTTCAAAAACTTCTACAGTAAAATACTCCAAAAAGTACTGTACTGGAAGTTCTACAGCGTTACTTGAATAACACTCAGAAAACTCAGCTTGAGAAGGAGCCCCAAAGTCTTTTTCCATCGAAATTCATTAACTTGTTTTGGTTGATAGTTCGAAGTACCAGCTTCTGAGCTGGAGCCATTTTCATCCAAAACTAGTTCGTCATTACATTCCCCGTTGATATTTGTAATGCTTATATCATACGGACCTTGACGACTAAGCTCCTCAATCATAAAAGTTTCATTATTGTCAAATGCCTCAAATAAATCCTCTAATATTTCTTCGGATTCCGAATTCTCAAAGTCTGAGAGACCTGAGTCCTCGAAATTCTTTTCTATAACATTGTCGCTAATTTTTCTTGCCATATTTGAAAATAATATTCCGCAAACAACAACACGTCTCTCTGCTACCAGTTTCAATCGCAAATAAACTTCTTCTGCAATCTAATGCAAGTTAACACCTTACGAGAAATTTGTTGCCATATGGCAACAAGCTTAGTTTTAAAAATTAGCACAGCTTTTAAAGCTGCGAGCGAAAAAATATTTATATGCCAAATGACAGATTGAACATTTTTCTATATACTTTATTCAAAAATTGTTGAAAACATTTGTCCAAAATGCCTCAAAAATCTAAAAATGCAAAATACAAATTTCAGAGTGAAGTGCTATATGCCAAAAGGCTTTCTTTAAAAATGTTGTATCACCGATATATAATGGGCGGTTATTATTTATTTTATTTCTGTTTAACCATTAAACTTCAATTTTTGAAAATATGTAACAAAAAAGTTGATATTTTTTACGAGAGAGTGTTGACGGCCTTTTAAAGTTTACTGTTGCCATATGGCAACAATATCGCGAAAGGGTTAACAGAGAAATCAGACAAACGGATTACGAAATGGGGAAATGGGGTTTTGAACATTCGTTAAGCAAGTACGTACATATGTATGTGGGTAAGTATAATTACATGCAGTTCGGCAGTTCCGTTACTCGTAAGTAGACGAAAAGCGATTTAAATCGGAATATTATCAAATTCGTTGTTTTTTTGTTTTGTTGCGTTGCTATTTAAGGGTTGATTTTTAGCATCGAATGCTAAGTGTATACAGGTGTTTACATTTACATATTAACTTGCATAGCAATCCAATGTGAACTCCCTTTTTATCTACCCATTTATGCGCAGATTACACTTTCAATAAACAATTTTTTATCAAATTTGAGTTTACGCACTGAAATCTTATCCTTCCCCTCTTATAAATACCATACAACACCCTCAATTCAATTGTTTGCTTACCACTTTTGTTAATTAATTTCTCTTTAATATATAAATGAGTTGATAAACTTGCATTCCTTGTAAAATAATTTGTAACCTAATTAATAATATCAGAGCAATAAGTACTTTTTTGTTTATTTCACAGTAATTTCCCACTTGGTGCATATTTGATGATGAATTCGACCCAAAACTGTCGAAAACTACAAATATGTAAGTGCATATAAACATATGCAGGTACTTGGAAATATGAATTGATACCCTGCAGGGAAAATTTATAATATTGTGACAAATGGCACCACTCAATTTTTCTTTATTTTCTCAATATTCTTAAAATTTTTTATTCCTATTTTTAAAATTCCGAAATACTGTGATAAAAACTGTAGGCTGACCAGAGAGCATTGATAGTTTTTCGAATTGTCAAATTTCAACTACTGTCACTACCAATGACGTCCTGCTGTCAAAATATTCAGTAAGGTGAGCCATCTCGTCATGCATCAAAAAATCAGCTTTTTAGATGAGTTCTACTTTTGGCTCAGCGGATATGTTAACAAAAATTGCCGTTATTGGAGTGAACACAACCGACAAATATTTGGCCACGCATTAATGCTTCCACAAAGATTGACTCTTCGGTGCAGTTTATGACATAGAGGCATCATTGGATATTGTTTCTTTCGAAATAAGGTAAGAGTTACCGTTGTCATTCATGGTTTAGAGCGATTTTAACCGATTGTGTATAGTCAGTGCTCAGCAGCATTGATATACCCGAGCTGTGGTTCCAACAAGGCAGTGCTATTAAATACAGGGTGGCGCACGAATCGTGCTACAAAAACAAAATCGAGACTCATATGCCGGAACAAATGATAACACTGTGGTACAAAAAAAAAAGTTGCAAAAAAACTTTGGATCGGACATGGTGAGGGTTGTAGCTTATGAAAAACTGAAAAGAATGGTATAGGAGAAATTTCCAATACACCCCCAAAATCTCATTTTATGGCCATAAAACCGTTTTTCAGTAGGTTGATATGAACAATCCCTCCTAACTTCGCCAATTTCCATCCGATTTCGAATTTGATTTTTGAGTTCGAAAGAACAAAAACAAGCCTTTTTGACAGTGTGTTAACATTTTTTCTGAAATGACAACTGACGAGACTGTAGACGGAAGTATTTGGAATTTTTTTATTTTTTCTCTATTTTTTCGACTTTGACATAATTTTTACGATATTATCCGATATTGAGGGGTTTTTTTAGTACCCTACTGTGTTAGTAAATTTAATTTTGCGTCGAATGAGCTATATTTGACTGTAATTGAATTAAAATTAATAGAGTTGTGTGGGTTTTAAGATGTTTTCTTTTTTTTTACTACGAGATTTGGTATGCGTTTCGAAGCATGAAAATAATAACAAGTGTCATTATAAACGCATAATATTTATTGGAGTATTGTGCAGTGCAGCACTGTACGGTATGGTGCATTGGAAACGGCCCTTTGGAGTTTAGTATGGTACGGTACATTTGTCATTTCTTCATCAGTTTTGAATACTTCTCTGTAGGAAATTCGATCATCATCATTCATCTGAAGTCGTCATCAACTAAATTCCATTGTTTAAATCGAGAAGCGAGCGTTTCAGATTGTCTTCCCGATAGAAGTATGTAAATCACGAGAAAGATCCTGAAAATCTGAATTTGATACAATGTCTCGTTCTGAAAACTTAGAACCAGACGGAAAGTACTCTTCATCATCAAATTTATTGTTATCAGTTTGATCATCATCAGCAATGAGTTGAACTTCCTTCAGTTCATGACCTGCAGTTGAGTCAATCATATCGTCCAAGACTACGGGGTTCTTAACAGTTGCAACATCAGCATACTTTATGTGCTTTCGAGTTTTATAATGATGACCGTTTACGTCCGTTTTACAAAAATAACAATCATCTGGTTTATGATAAGGCTGATGATGCCATATCATCGGAGAATATTGAGAAATTTGACTTTTCTGGCAACGTTTTGATTTATATCTTTTGAATTTCAATGAAACAAACAATAAAACTTTGACGTTTTAATAAGGTTAAATTATAATAACAAACTTCTTTTGTTAATCAATGTACAGAGTGAACTTTGGTACACTTGGGAGCTTTTTCATATTTCTATTGAAAAAAAAGTGCTATAATATGTCAGATATTTTCGTAAGTTCTAACCAGTTCTGTTGTATGCAGTACAGTGTACTCTTATGTATACATATACACTCCAATAAATATTACGTATCTATAATAACGCATCAAAACACGTCCTTATTCCCATTTAGCGTAAGCTATACCAACATTCCAAATTAGTAAAAAAAAAAAAAAAAATCTTAAAACTCGCACAACTCTACTAATTTTAATTCAATTACAGTCAAATATAGCTCATTTGACGCAAAATTAAATTTACTAACACAGTAGGGTACTAAAAAAAATCCTCAATATCGGATAATATCGTAAAAATTATGCCAAAGTTGAAAAAATAGAGAAAAAATAAAAAAATTCCAAATACTTCCGTCTACAGTCTCGTCAGTTGTCATTTCAGAAAAAATGTTAACACACTGTCAAAAAGGCTTGTTTTTGTTCTTTCGAACTAAAAAAGCAAATTCGAAATCGGATGGAAATTGGCGAAGTTAGGAGTGATTCTTCACATCAACCTACTGAAAAACGGTTTTATGGCCATAAAATGAGATTTTGGGGGTGTATTGGAAATTTCTCCTATACCATTCTTTTCAGTTTTTCATAAGCTACAACCCTCACCATGTCCGATCCAAAGTTTTTTTGCAACTTTTTTTTTTGTACCACAGTGTAATCGGAGGGAGCTATATCTGGACTATACGGCGAGTGGGGTAACACTTCCCAGCCAAGCGTTCCAAGGTATTTTTTGACAGGTTGAGCAACATGCGGCCGAGCGTTGCCATGTTGCAAAATAACCTTGCCGTGCCTTTTTACCGTTTCCGGCCGTTTTTCTTTCAATGCCCGGCTTAAACGCATCAATTGCAGTCGGTAACGATACCCCGTGATTGTTTCGCCCGGTTGGAGCAGCTCAAAATATACGACGCCGACCTGATCGCACCAAATGCAGAGCATGATTTTCTTGCCGTGAATATTCTGCTTGGCCGTCGACGTTGATGCGTGGCCGGGCAAACCCCATGATTTTTTGCGTTTTGGGTTATCGTAGTGGATCCATTTTTCGTCGCCAGTCACCACCCGATGCAAAAAACCCTTCCGATTTTGTCGCTCGAGCAGCAATTTGCACGTAAAAAATCGCCGTTCGACGTCGCGCAGCTTCAACTCGTACGGGACCCAATGTCCTTGCTTTTGGATCATTCCCATCGCTTTTAGACGCTTGGAAACGGTTGATTTATCAACGCCCAATGATTCAGCAAGCTCTTCTTGGGTTTGGTACGAGTCCTCGTTTACCAATTCCCCCAATTCCTCGTCCTCGAACTTTTTGGGCTGGCCAAGACGCTCCTTGTCTTCGGTGTGAAAATCACCACTTTTGAATCGTCGAAACCAGTACTCACATGTTGAAATCGACGGAGTATGGTCTGGGTAGGCCTCCTGCAGCAATTCACGGGCTTGGGCTGTATTTTTTTTTCAAATTGAAACAGAAAAGCAAAGATTCCCGCAAATTGCGTTTCGACGGCACGAAAGTTGACATACTCGGAGCACGAAAACACTGCGTTGTTTATACTTCAGCGAAATGACAGATACTGATAAACAAAGCCTAGGGATGAGGCTTTGTCATGAATATATATTCAGTATTGCCAACGCGATAAAGTGATAAATAGCGCCATCTGTGTGTCACCTTTAAAACTAATTCAACCTCCCAATAGTTTTGAAAATAATAGAACGTAAATGACCTCCATGCTCATTCACGCATATGCGACACCTGATGAGAAAATTGTTCATTGCGCACTGAAGGGTTGAAGCCGGGATCGCCTCAATTATTGTTGTGATGGACTGCTTCAATTCAGTCAAATTACTTGGTTGTGCTTTATACACCTCTTGTTTGAGATAACCCCATAAAAAAAAATCTGGTGCAGTGAGGTCAGGTGACCTTGGGGGCCAGCGGAAAGTGGAATTTCTGGATATCAATTTATTTCTAAATTTTCGTTGGAGCTCCTCCATAACCGGTCTGGCTATATGTGCAGTTGCTCCATCTTGCTGGAACCAAATGCTGTTAAAAGGGATACGTCTTCGCCGCAGTTCTGGATAAAAAAACTCCTTCAACATGTTTAAATAACGGTCCCCATTTACAGTCGCTGTTACACCGTTTTCTTCGAAGAAGTATGGCCCGACAATGCACCTTGATGAAACTGCGCACCACACTGTGACTCGTTCTGGGTGCAGTTCCATCTCATGGAGTATTTGCGGATTTGATTGACTCCATATACGGCAATTTTGCTTGTTTACATTGCCGTTTAGATCAAAATGGGCCTCATCAGACATAAATAAGCAATTTATGAAGTTGTTGTCTTCTTCGGCCATTTCAATAATTTTTTGGCAAAATTCCAGGCGAATAGGCAAATCCAGAGGGTTTAATTTGCTTGTGATTTGAACTTTGTACGGAAACAAGTTTAAGTCATCATGAACTATCCGCTGCAATGACCGTCTGCTAGCTCCAATTTGCGCCGACAAGTTACAAGTCGAAACTCTTGGATTTGCCTGAATTGACGATGCTACAGCCGCGATTGTGGCTTCGACCCGAACATGGGGATCTCGATGGTCCGGTCTGCGTGCGATGCTTCCAAATTCAGCAAACATGTTCACCAGCCTCATAATGGTCCATCTGCTCGGGGGAGTGCCGCCAAACTCCCGCCTAAATTCCCTTTGGACGGAAATGATGGACTGCAAAGCATGGTACCGCTGCACTATCCAAATCCTCTTTTCGGTATCCCAAGCCTCCATTTTTTGTAAATCTAAATACTAATCTGCAAAATAAAAAAAAAAAGCCGATTACTCACACAGAAAAAAAGTTATTACGTTTTGTTTTTGTAGCACGATTCGTGCGCCACCCCTACAAGTTGGCGCAAAAGTAACCTTGCGATTTTTTTTGGCTGTAATTAAAAAAAAAAATGAAAAACTTTGATTCTTCTTGTGGATTATTTTTATTTGGTCTTTAAATTTTTTTTACATCAAGTCGAGAATATGATGTCATGTAAATGGCCGCCGCCACAGTTGATTGCCATTTGAGCCCTTTTTATGGCATTTTCCATCACTTCCGGCGATAGGTCCTCACATTCTTGACGGATATTGTCTTTAAGAGCTGCACGGGTCTGAGGCTTGTCGACATAAACCCGTGACTTCAAAAAGCCCCACAAAAAGAAGTCTGGAGCGGTCAAATCAGGCGATCTTGCTGGCCAGTGCAAATCGCCAAAACGGGAGATTAGGCGCCCAGGAAATGCATCCTTCAGCATATCGCTTGTGGCACGTGCAGTGTGTGCCATTGCACCGTCCTGTTGGAACCACATGTTTTCCAATCCCAATTCATCAAGTTGCGGCAAAAAGAACTCGTTGATCATTGCTCTGTAGCGCTCACCATTCACAGTAACCGTTTGGCCCGCGACGTCTTCGAAGAAAAACGGTCCGATGACTCCTCCAGCGAAAACTGCACACCATACAGTGACTTTGAGCGGGTGTAATGGCTCTTCGTGGGTTACACGCGGATTTTCAGTGCCCCAGAAGCATAAATTTGGCTTATTTACGTACCCGCTAAGATGGAAATGGGCCGCATCACTCATGATTATTTTTGATGAAAAATCATCTTCCTCTTGGTGGTGATTAAGGATGGCTTGAGCGTATGTTAGACGCGATTGGCGGTCAGCAGCTAACAGCTGATGCACTGTCTGGACTTTGTACGGAAACATCTTCAAATCTTGTACCAAAATTCGCTGTAAAGACTGTCGACTGATACCTATTTGCGTGGCACGTCGTCTGGTTGATGTCGACGGCGCTTCCATGACATCCTCGGCTACAGCAGCAATATTCTCTGCAGAACGGCTACTCCGGGGTCTGCCACGCCTGGCAGCATCTCGTGTTGTGCCAGTCTCTTCGAGGCGAGCGGCTAAACGTCGCAGTGTTTCACCAGTAGGCGTTGGACGCCCAGGAAGTCTGCGACGAAATTCACGTTGTGCCAAAGTCACCGACCGATTATGGGTCAAATAATTAGTCAGCAATATTCCGCGTGCTGGAGCAGTGTAGCGTAACATTGTTTATTAACGTGTATTTCGCATGTGTTTACTACACAAATGTCAAAACAGAACTGACATTAGGGGCCAATCGCAAAATTTATATCATTTTCTGATAGGAGGATTACTTTAGCGCCACCTGTTACTTAGCATTGCTTGCACTCTACTGTACTTATGACTGATATAGGACCCCAACATTGCAGTTAAGTGTTAATTTAAATTGAATAAGTATTCGGGATAGCCGGCCACTCTCCGTAATCACCTATGGGAATAGGCGGTAATGAGTAGGTGGACTAATGGGTTGTTTTTAAACCGTTCTACCTACCACAAATGCGTCTCACCCACACTTACGTTTAAGCGTATACGAGTACGCATATGTAATTACCACTTACAGCTAAATTCTTTGCGTGTGTGCGTTTATAAATATAAACATTCAGAAACTAATTGCCCATAAGCGTTAATTTTACATGGTAAATAAGGTGACTAAATACGCTCTTTTATTATTGTTTAGTGCTCAGTTTATGGCTAAGAATATGTTTTGTGTGAATATTTATTTTTAATTAATGCACATGAACTAGTACTCCATTTCTTACTCACCCTTGGCCTCGCACGACATCACTACAGTAATTGAAAAAAAAAAAACTGCCAGCATGACCTGAATTCGCGAACAACTCCAATGCAGAACTATTACCTAGATTGCATTTTGGAACCTTACACCAGTGCCTGCTCGCCTGTTATGATGCGCTTCATGAATGGACTCCGCGCGGATGCTCTGAAAGTCGTGTGGTCTGGCATTTTTTGGGCAAAACTAATGGCACCTACAATTATAATGAAATTTTACAATATTGCGCAAAATATTGCATAAAGTATTTGACCCAATACGCGTCGAAGATGACGAGTATAGAATCAGGCATAATAAGGAGCCTCTAAGTTTTTGCAAGATTTATCAAGTAGCAACGCATTTGAGGGACGCATCCGCATGGACAACGGTAGCCCACGAAAACTTCTTCTTGACTACAATCCTTTATGCTCAAGATCCCCGTGGCGGTTCAAAAACAACTTGGCTGCATAACGTTACCGAGGATGTGAAAAAATTGGGCAGCAAAAACTAGAAATCTCTAGCGCTGGATCGTGTTGAATGGAGGAAGATTACTGAGGCAGCTGAGCCCATCGCGGGCTGTAATGCTAATAAAGGATGAGAGGATAATGATAAATTGCTAAATTGCTCTGCCTGGAACTTACCGTACTATATTTAAGGCAAGTTGTTAAGTAGGAGGCTGACTAGAAAGTTACTTCCTGAAAGTCCACTATACTACTAGTGGGATTAACATTTTTTTTCTGTATTTGAGGACGCAAACTACATATTCTAGAAGTCGGAATTTAATGGAAACTTAACCTTTTTCAGTTCAGGAGGTGGACTATACGGCTGCAAGAGTTCTTTTGTGATCTTGTTGTCGTTTAGTGACGTCAGAGTCGTGCTCCAACATCTTGGAAGAGGAGGGAAAATACCAGAGAGACGAAAAAAATTTCCTCTGTATTCGTAGGTACCTTTCCTGCCACTGAATATAATCAAAACGTCGATGATACACCTTCATATACCGGTGCACAGTGGTCCGGCGGCCGGACAAAATTCCATTTTTTAACATTTTTGAAATAAAAATTTGATAATGCAGATGTTTTCTTAAATATTCAAGGCAGATTTCCTGAAAATATTACTTAATTTAACAAATTTTTCATCGTAGTTTTTTGACTTTAAACATGAAATTGTATGCAAATCGCACTTCATACAAGAGTTTCATTTTCATGTCTGCAAATAAATATTACCATTTGATTGTTAACCAAATATTGAAAAAACCAAAGATAATTGAATATATTAACGGAAACAGTTATAATTCTCTTAAGTTGTGGTACAAAATCCAATTTTTTTTTTTAATTTCAAAATTTTTGGAAATTTTTTTTTTAAAGATAATTTTTTCGAGTGGTCCACACCGGTCCACTTGAAATCGACATGAGTGATGTAGCCACATATTTCAGCTATGATCTCAAACTGAAACCTGTAGCGCAAAGTTGCGCAAATTAAAAATAATGTAGCTTTTGTGCATTTACCCACAGGCAAAACGTTACATATGGTTTATGCAATTTTGTGTAAAAGACAGAAAAAGACATCACAGACCCCATCAGCATTAAGAGACAACTAAAAAAAAAAAATTATTAAAAAAACAAAATTTTTTTTTAATATTATTACAATATTAATATGATATATGTATATATAACACTATATATTGTACAATAAAATTATATATAATAATATAACATTTTTATCTGTCACTGGAGGAACGGGCATAAGCCGATTAGAATATTAACGAACATCTGAGAATTGCTTGTAATAATAAAATCAAAATGACGTATAGTTTCGAAAAAAAAGGAGTTATTTATTTTTTTCCGTTCTTCAGAAAAAAAGTTTTGAGTCAAAGAAGTTAGAATTACAAGATTACGTTCTTGAGAAGCTTCAATACCATGATGATAGTGTGAAAGAATTGAAAGATCAGGTTTTGAAGATTGTTAGTAATTTTTGTAAAGATATTAATAGAAAATTAGAACGATCTAACAGACATTGGGGTCGCGTATTAAATGAGAATGCATCTTGGTTAGCTGAAAAAATTGATTTTCCCTTAAACGACAACTTTAAATCCTTTTCATTTTCAAAAACAGTTCTTGCGCTTTTAAATTTGAAAAATGATCCAGCCTCAGAAAACAGCTCATCAGAAACCGAGGATTCTGAATCATAAAAAAAATTAAAAATTAAAAACAAAAAAAACAACTAAATATCCAAAAAAACAATTAAAAACTAAAACAAAAAAAAAAAAATTAAAAATTAAAAATAAAAAAAAATTAAAAATTAAAAAAAATTTAAAAATTAAAAAAAAAAATTAAAAAAAAATAAAAAAAAGTCTAAAAACAAACAAAAAAAATGAGGAGAGAATAACCTTACCGTAAACCTCCACGTGGTACTCTCTGGGGTCGTGAAAAATGTAAAAATGAACTCAACAGCTAATTACGGAAGTAAAAATGTATTTATAGTATTCAATGAATTTAAAATTTGCTAAAACTAATTCGTCATCACTGATTCTTAAAACCCCTAAATATATATTTTCAGCTTAATTAAATGAGTTTTTGAATTTTGTCCGCCAACGCCTTCTGGTCGGACCACTGTGCGGTGGTTCTTTGATGTATCCATAGCGCCTAAATCTGCTGATTAAAGTGACGGATGTATGTCCTAATTTGACACGTTCTCTCCTGGAACCTTTTATGTCGTCTGTTGACACGCTGCACCGAAGTGCCATATTCTCAACAGCAAATGCCAGCATCAGTTCCTGAAGCATGTTTTTGTAAATAAACTTGTCCATTTTATTGGTTATGAGGTGAATAGGTCCTACTCCATACCAAACCATTATGTCGCTGCCACCATGCTTGACTGTTTTGTGTTTTTTTTTTAACTACGGTGTGAAATCTTGTCTTTTAGAACGTCTGATATCATTTCCAAATCCCAGCATCATTTCCAAATAAATTTATTTTTGTTTCATCGCTCCAAAGCATGTTATCCCATATTTTCCTATCCTCTGGTTTACACCATGACTTGTGCTTAAGAGCAAAACTTTTCCTCTTCCTTAAATTTGCCCATTTCAACAAACCAACTTTATGAGCTGTTCTGCTTGGAAGGTTCATGTTGTACAATCGACGTCGGACAGTACTCGCTGACCCAATGTTTCTGATTTCAGCTGCAATGGTCTTTGATGACTTAAAAGAATTCCTCTTGGCAAATCACAATTCAATTATCACTAGTGCAAGTGGCTTTGTTTTTGCCACCACGTCGATGAAGACACATTTACAAGAAAATGTTTGGAGTCAGCGACAAAATTTGTATGAGTTTTTTTGTTTTCGCTCGTCAACTGTGCAATGCTGTACACGACCAATAGTTGAAAGAAATTTATATTAATTATTAGTTATTCAATGAACTACCTAATTCGCTTCTTATACAGGGTGGCTGATGGATTTTGCTACATTAAGAAACTCAAATAACTTTTTTTTTAGTGTATGGAATTCATTTATTTTTTTTCATGTTGAAGGTCATTAAATTTTATTAAATGTAGCTTAACTAGTTTTAAAAATAATTGAATTTAAATGCCCCCCATCTTAGTAAAAAGTTGTTCATTGCTGCTTTGAGAGTTGCGACCGGAATAGCCGCAATTGTTGCCCGAATGGATTGTTTCAGTTCATCCAAATTTGTTGGCTTTGTTTTATAAACTTCTTGTTTACATAAACCCCACAAGAAAAAGTCAGGTGCAGTAAGGTCAGGCGACCTGGGGGCCAACGAAATTCGGAGTTTCTTGAAATCAGTTTATTGGGAAATTTTCGTCGCAACTCTGTCATAACAGTCTGGGCTATGTGAGACGTTGCCCCATCTTGTTGAAACCACACAGAGTTGAAAGGAATTCTCTTTCGGCGTAGTTCTGGATAGAAAAATTCTTTCAGCATTTTCAAATAACGGTCTCCAGTAACCGTAACGGTGTGACCATTTTCTTCAAAAAAATAAGGCCCGACAATACAGCGTGAAGAAACCGCACACCACACTGTCACGCGAAGAGGATGCAATTCCGTCTCGTGGAGTATCTGTGGGTTAGAAGTACTCCATATTCGACAATTTTGTTTGTTCACATTGCCGTTTAAATCGAAATGGGCCTCATCAGACATGAAAAGGCAGTTTAACATGTTTTGGTCTTCTTCCACCATTTGCAGGATCTTCTGGCAAAATTCCAAGCGAATCGGCAAGTCTGCTGCATTCAGTTTGTTAACCATTTGAATTTTGTAGGGAAATAAGTCTAAATCTTTGTGCATTATTGTTTGCAAAGACTGTCGGCTGACACCAAGTTGAGCAGATAAGCTTCTTGTTGAAACCCTTGGATTGCTTTGTATAGCTGCAGCTACAGCAGCGATCGTTTCCTCCGTCCGAACTGGTGGGTTTCGATGATAAGGCCTTCTTGCGACTGTTCCTTGCTCAGCAAAATTATTCACCAGTCTCATTATGGTCCATCTGCTCGGGGGATCGCCGCCAAACATCCGCCTGTACTCTCTCTGTACCAAAACTACGGACTCCAGTGCGTGATAGCGGCGGACTATCCAAATTCTTGTTTGCGTGTCCCAGTTATCCATTTTAATAAATTTTAAAGATCAATCTGCAAATTAAAACAAAAATGGAACAGATAACTTAAAAAGAAAAAAAGTTATTCAATTTTTTTTTGGTAGCGGCTTTCATCAGCCACCCTGTATAACTTATTTTTTACCTATTTTAGTGCCCAGGAGCATTACACTTTACGAAACTAACTGAATCTGTGCAACCAATAACGCAACTTAAAATAACGGTTCTTTTAAATTCACAAATCCGGAAAATTCTCACAATACTATCCTATCTCTTCTCTCTGTCACTTCTCTCCTTGCTAGCCTTTTAATTTCCAGCCTGGGTGTTTTAGGAGTTACTATTCTGGCTCGCTTTTTTTTATTTTAAGATTTCCAGAATTCACAACGAAGCAGTGTTTTTGGGCAATAGAACATTCGCATGGAAGGGGAGTGGAATACACACCATATACTTATATAATATTTAAGCTGGCGATAAATGTGTATGAGATCAAAATGAAACCTTTTTCAACAGGAATCCCGTTATTCAATAGCCAAATATCGTATATGGGAATCTTTTTCGTTTACCCTGCTTTTTCTCTAGCCTTTCCTAGAAAAAAATGTACCTCAAAGTTTTCACTGAATTTTTTTATTTTATATAATATTTTTGTATAAGTTAATTTTTAGAAAATATCACTGAAATCAACTTTTAATTACTACGCTTTCGCTCATATTCAGCTTATATTTCTTACATTCTATTTTTCTTGGGGCAAATAAACGCATTTGTACAACATTTTAATACATATACAAATATTCTCGTGTATTTGTAAGGATGCATATCCCATATAGAGGTCTCATGAATTGCAGAACATTTATAAAGTGTTGGCGACATACTTGGATTCTTCTATTACCCACAGATGTATGTACGAGTATATATCTAACTAACGACTAATGTGCCTTGCATGTAAATATGTATTTCTTCACTATGTATGGTATGTAGTAGGAACGATTTATAAAACAAGTCAACAAGTGCGGAATGTGGAAAGTTATGAGCTAAAAATATATGGGTCTTTGTGGTGACAATATCATCGCAGGACACCATTATGGCGGCGCAGTGACATTCCTTTGGTTGCTCTCGGATTCCTTTACGTTTCGCATTTAATTGCACTTTTACTAAAGTGGAGCAAATAGGTGAAGGGCGGACAAGGAGCGCGTATAAATAGTTTTAGTGGCAGCATAATTGCAGGAAGAACATAAAAAATTAATTACACACTGTTGTAAGCTAACATAAACCGATTGTTTTTTTTTCTAGTTATGTTTCAAGAAAAAAAAATTTAATACCAAATATTCTCTGTAAAAGCCATAGTTGCAATCATGTTTTTTTCACTTCATTACTCCGAAAAAACAAATTAATACGAAACTATCCCCATAAACGACAAACTCGTATTAATTGCATTTGAAAGTATTCACGCCAAAACTCTCAGACACTTTTTTGGAGCTGACTTAAAATCCAAGAATTCTCATTCTCTCATCATTCTCATAATTTCAATTTGTACTTGTTAGCGAGTGTGCGTGTGCGTTCATAGCTTGCTTGAAGCGTGGAGGAATTCAGCGCAAAATGTCTGGATATTGGCTTTATGCATTTTTTCTAAACAAATCCCCAACTCTCACACGTGCCATGCTTGACTTAGACTTCGGGGATGTCCTGGTTTTTATTTTTTTATAACTTAAAAACATAAAAAAGGGAACATCGCATCAACACCAAGTACAAAAGTGTATGTAAACACACCCAGTTTTTGGGTATCGCCTGATAGTAGGCAACAGCAAAATACAATGCAAATGGAGGGTGAAAAACCGCATCTACATACATATGTACGTCTATGCGTTTATACGAGTATTGCCTTTCAATAGTTTGTGGGGTATTGAGTGCATTATTTTCGTTTTATATTGGCTATTTCAAGGCGCTCCCCTTTGTGTTGCCGCATTACAGCTGTGAGTGGGTGAGTGAGTGCTAAGTTGTGGTTGTAGATAATTACCATATTAAAATCTCTTTGGGTAGTACAATCGAACTAAGCTTTTTTTTGCTTCTAGTTTTTTTCGGTTGGTCGTGTGGCTCAACAAATGATAATATTTTTTTTGGACTATTATAATTTTCTTTTATGTGCAACAAAATGACAAAAATTTATGATTTGGAAGTATCTGTGAAAGCCTATGTAAAGGCGATAGAAAGTTGTGGGTGAAAAAATTACCGTTCTCTTTTGATGTGCTAAATAATCCTACCCAAATTTACTTACCGTTAAAATGCTTTCAAAAATGACGCTAGACGTATTTTAAAATGATAACACTTACCTATTATATACTCACGGTTTTTCGAAATTTTCGAAAGAAACACTTTCAATGTCTTGTTTTCGCGGAAGTGACTGAGAATCTATTTTCGTTCTAAGAGATATATCGAAAATAACAAAAGCCATGCTTCTGAGTGCCACAGCATCAATTGAGGTTCTTCTAAAACGCACACCTCTTTACAATCATATCCAATCCCAAGCGACCAAGCGATGAGGGCTAATCTGAGAACAGCCAAAGCTACCATTGTGTTTATCGAAATCGCAGGAGGTTTAATTGCTGTACTAATCCTAGAGATTCTAATGCTTCATAACTGAACTGGGCAATAAAAACCAAGATGTATCAGAGCATGATAACATGGAACGCGGTCGGAGCCCTCAGTGAGGAAGGTGCAGTGGCTGGCATCAGTGGACCTGGGAAAAGATACTTGCAAGTGCTAGGCGAGAACACAAATATAATATATTTCAATCGGAAGTCTACCCAATAGGGAGATGCGCTCACTTTAACTTTACACGCAACTATAAAAGATCCAAGACCCCATTTGGTGGAAAGGTTGAGAATAACAAGAAATTACGAAACCTTCCCAGAAACTCAAAAATGGACAGCAATTCTCGTAGAGAGAAGGTTACCGACTTCCAGACTAGTTGAAGCAGATATCTATGCAACTGAAATAAAGGCAAAGGTTGGTGCGTGACTACTATTCTGGGGTATGTAGGGTCGAGCCTCCGTGCATGTGACACCAAAATGATAGAAAACGATTTTTCAAACAGCGGTCGCTCCTTGTCAGGTAATGGCAAACCTCCGAGTGTATTTATGTCATGAAAAGCCTCCTCACAAGAAATATCTGCCGTTCGGAGTCGGATTGAAACTGTAGGTCCCTCCGCTTGTGGAACAACATCAAGACGAACGCCACAAATAGGATCAAAGCGCAGTCTAACGAAATATTAAAGTCATTCAAATTAGTTCAATCTCTTCTAGAGTACATCATGAGCACTGACGGTTTTACGTCATAGAAGTGCACGTAGAAAGTGTCTGAGACAGGGCTTGAGGAATCGATTCCAGCAGAGCTTCCTGTTGTTACACGGTAGAAAAAGAGCCAAAGCAAGCACTAACAGTAGATGGAATAATCTCCAGATCAAGAACACTGGACTATTGGTAATATAGCCGCCTGGCCTTGCATAGTCGTTTTATTTCTCTCCAGCTCTTTATGTAGAAATGCCTTACAGAATGCGCTTTGGATGCGTGAGGGACCATTTCAGCTGCAGGCAAGTTTTACGATACGCAAGAAGATCGGAATGGTTTCATACTGGTCTTGTACAGGCCTCGGAAAATCTTCTCTTGGACACTACAAGTGAGTGAGCTCTTACTAAAAGAGCAGCTTGAGTAATCTAACCTAATCTAACGGATCTTTACAGTATAGTTAAAATTGTTTAGCGTAGAGAGGTTTCAAGTGGATTCGCGGCAACCTGTGTTGACATATCGCACCCTAAATACAAAAGGGTCACAACTCAAAATTTTCCACACTCGAGCTTGACTTGTTTACAGTAGCACAGAAAACAAACTATGTGACATATCACGCTGAAATTTGCCATGTAAGCTTATAACAGTTCTACCAAAAAACCAAAAATTTATTTTCGCCATCTGTCATCCGCGGACCGTTTTATTGATACCGTCTCGTTCATATTTGAGCAGAAGGAACATTTTGAGTTGTGACCCTTTTGTATTTAGGGTGTGATATGTAAATACATTTTAGTAATCTGGCGGTCTTAAGTGATTCGCTATTGGTCTAGAATTTTAAAAACACTCGAACTGAGTGCAATATCAAAGAGCTTCGTTGTCTGTTTAAGAATCTGTCTAACACCCTGCCAAAGGCTGATTATAGGCCCAAGAGGACGCAGGAAAGGCATTGGTAAAACTACCCAAGTAATGGATTATTAAGAAGCAAAAATTTGGGACACTACCTGGGTAAAAAAATGGTGCCTTTGGGTAAAAAAATTCCAACTCAGTATGACAAGAAACGACAAAGACAAAATAATAAGAAATATATAAATAATAAAAATATATACAAAATAATAAGAAAAATCGGTTCAAGTTGCAAATGTGGAAGACAGATTACACGACGCGGATGTTTAAACTTAGAGCATTAAACACTTCGAACGTCAGGAGTTTAAAAGTACTTCTAGAGATCGGTAATCACACCACTGGAAATATGTAAAATGTATCGTTTTCCTACAAATAACAGCAACTTGCAATGCCAACAAAACATTTTACCCAAATCTTTCGATGGGTGCCAAAGCCACCAAAACAGATAAATAGGCTAGAACCAACAGGATATGACTGACTCACCGCTTGAAAAAATGATAAAGTTGGTGATGGCAGAAAGAAATAAAAATAAAAATAAAAATAAGTGCGTATCACTGATGAGTAAATGGCTAAAGCGAAGCAGACAAAAAATAGTACCAGTGGAGTAGCAACAATGCCGGCAAACGCATGCCGCTGCTAGACAGAATAGCAATGACGTGACAGTAACAGCAGCAGCAGCAAGCCACACATGCGAGGGTGGTTGATATTACGAGCACAACCACCAGCTGTTGATAGCAAGCGCCAGCCATGCACGCGTCGCCGGCACGATTCGCGTTGACTGTAGTTGCTGCTGGCCATAGCTGCTGTTAGATTCCGTTTAGCGTCATCATCTGCTCAGAGTGCGGACGTATTCTCCAATGTGCGGTTCGGTTAAGCAAAATATAGATACCACCAAGAACCGCTGGGTGAGCTGTGGCAACATCATTTCGCGGCGAACTGCGCTAGTGAACGGATGTACGCGCGAATGAACAGTTAGAACGGAAAGACGTTGCGGATGCGCGACAAAATAAGAATTCGTTTCAGTTGGGCCAAATTCACATTCATATTAACTGAGTTTTCAATGTGCGTGTAAAGCTAATATAATATAATTCAAAAATATTACAAACAGAAATAATTTGAAAGAATTGATAAAAATTGGTGGTAAAAATACTAAAAAATAAAATTAGAACATACATTTTTCATAGATTTTAAAAAAGTTTTTGAGAAGCAGAAATACCTGCATTCAAAATAATACATTAAAAAAGGCCTTATGGGTCAAAGGTGAACATAAAATCATATTTGTGGCAGTGTTAAAAAATGCATTTTAACAAATGATCACCTCAGAAGTGAAGAACTTACAACAGTTTAAAAAATTATTTTATGATATTATAAAAACAAACAAGAAACACCATTTTTCAGTTCATTTTTCAAATGATTTGTTAGTATGATTTGCAAATAATATGTTTCTTTTAAAGTTTTAAGAAATTTTAAATTAAACTTATAATTCCAATATCAAACTTAATTTAATTTAAAAAAAATTTATATTAAATTGTAAGATTCTAACAATTTTATTTAGTTTAAAATTTACGAATTCATTTGCTGCATAACTTAAGTTTTTTCACTTTCAAAAACTTTGAATTTGAAATCAAACAAGTTTTGGAACAAAGAATTTAAAATAAATGTTAATAATAATAAATTAAAAAAAACACAAAAAAATGAAAATCAGCTCCTAAATTTGAACACAACTAAAATGCCACACAATTTTTCTTTAACATAAAAATAAAAACTTAAAATAAAAAAGTTTTCGGAAAATGAAAATAAAAAAAGAAATAGATAAAAATTAAAATCACTTTTTTTTTTTAGCACAACTAATTTTTGTTTTTGTAATTAAACTTTATTTTACATTCTGTCTATACTTATAATTCCTGGAAGACCTTTTGAATTCATTTAAAAATTTTTTAACTCCCATTTAATATAAAATCATCCATTCCATCCAATTTTGTGTTTGAATAACTTTTTACTGAAGAAAGAAAAATGACTGTGAGTGATGGAAACCTTTAATTTGAACTTTACGCGCTCCTGTCTGCTTGCCTGTTTGTACGCCGCTGGTCTGTCTGGTTACCAAGCATCAGATATACAGGGTGCGCCATCTTTTATGTCGGTATGAAAACATTGAATAACTTGGAAAAAAAAAACAAAACTGATTTGTATAAGTGAGGTATTTTTATTGGATTTGGTTATTTACAATTTATTAAAACTATTTTTTGGAAACAATATCAATCAAGTGGCACCCTTTATTAGCAATCACAAACTGCGATCTTTTTTCTGCGTTTGTCATCATCTTGTCAAGCATTTCGGGTTTTATAGCGTCGATTTCCGTTGTTTCGGTCTAAAGCGATCCACGGTTGAAATTGCACTGAATTGACGTATCGAAAACATGTATGTTGAAGTGGCGCACCCTGTAGTTTACAAGTAATAATTATAAATCTTCCAATAGGATGACTGATTTTGCGTCACCTTGCAGTACTAAAATTTTTGAATTTTGAATTCTGAAATTTTTAATTAAGATTTAATTTTAAATTATAGGAATTTAAAATTTAATTTATAATAATTTTAAATTTTGAAATCAATTTTAAAATAAATTTTTAGCATTATACAATTTCTGAAAATTTACCATTTCATTTAATACAAAAGTTTCAGAATCCCGAATTTCAATACATACTAAAAATGTTTTTTTCTTAAATTTAAAATTTTCAAAATTTTCTTCTAATTTACCAAAAAATTTTTTTTAAAATTTTCTTTTAATTTTTTTTTAATTTTCTTTAATTTTTTTTAATATATTAATTTTTTAAAATTAAATTTAAAAATGTTCAAATCCCATTTAGCATAAAATTCTTAAAATTTTTAAAGTTCTTCAAATACTTAGTTGCCATATTTTTATTTAGTGAGCTCAAGGCCGGTTTAACAGTAAAATAATAATATAAATTAATATTAGCACCATAGGCCTGAGTAACCCGTGTGGTCTATTAATTAGTGTAATATTCATATCGCTCTAATAAATAATAACAATAACAATAAACATTAACCAATAGAAACACCAAATGATAGAAACATTTTTTAGCGGTCGCCCTGCGCCAGTCAATGACAAACCTCCGAGTGTATTTCTGCCATGAAAAGTTCCTCATAAAAAACCACCTGCCGTTCGGCGTCGGCTTAAAACTGTAGATCCCTCCAATTGTGGAACAACAACAAGACGCAAGCCACAGGAGGAGGAGAGCGGCCGCAACATTCAATGAATAGTGGTGTCAATTATTTATACTTATGTATGTACACTACCGGTCAAAAGTTTGGGTTCACTTGAAAAATTGTAAAAAAATTTCAAATAATCGTGATTTTCTTCGTCAAATATTTTTTAATATTGTTATTTTACAGAAAGTATATTAATTGTGTTTAATACAAAATATCACTTTTAAAGAAACCCGCAAGTATTTGTTCATATTTTCGATTCCTCGAAATATCCGCCTTTTGCTCTTATTACAGCATCGCATATTCTGGGCATCCTATCAATTAATTTACGCAAAGATTCTGCTGTCAACTCATCCCACAGCAACTCGATCAGGTTAAAATCCGGCGACTGAGGAGGCCACTCCATATATTTGAGTTGTTTTTGATTTTCTTTGGCTGCAATGTAATCCTGCAAAATTTTGAAGTGTGTTTAGGATCGTTATCCTGCTGGAAAAACGAATCCGCTGCCTACAAGTCTTTTCCCACACGGAAAAGCGTGCCGTTGAAGTATGTTGTGGTAGAGTTTCTTGTCGATGATAACCTCAATTTGCACAATGTTTCCAACTTTGTCTCCAGCAAAGCATTCCCAGACTAACACTGACCCTCCACCATGCTTAACTGTGGGAACAACATATTGGTTCATAATGAGTTCACCGACAAAAGGACGAACATATTAGCGTCGTCGTTTGTTGAAAATTTCAAATTTGGACTCGTCCGTGAACAAGACTTTAGACCATTGTTCAGTTGTTCACTCTTTATGTTTTTTAGCCCAATTAAGTCTCTTTACTTTTTTGCTTTCGAAGTAAAGGTTTTTTGGCGGCGACGCACCCTTTTAGGTCATAGTTTCTTAGTTGTCGCTGTACCGTCGAAAAAGATACTGAAGCCTCGCGCGAGGAATTGGTTTGCTCGCGAATTTCAGGGGCTGTTAGAAAACGATTTTTTTTCTTACAACACATATGAACTTATCCTCTCCTTTTGACGTAGTTTTAGGTCCCCAGAACGATGACGACTCTGATTGCACCCAGTATCGCTTTGTAACGTTCTCATGACAGCATTTTGAGAGACACTACATTTCGAAGCAATTTTTCGCGTTGAATAGCCTTCTCCGTGTAGTGCTGCAATGACTGCTCGTGTTTCTACACTAAGCTCTGCTTTCCGATCCATTTTTCTACAAATAAAACAAGAAATATGTAGTTTCATTTAAATTTTAATAATTAGAAGATAATTTTTGTATAACGTCGACTTGTATGTAAGTTTTTGTAAAACAGTTATTTTTTGGAATACAAAAAATTGTTTTACTTACCTTTTCTGATAACAAAGATGACACCAACAATTAGAAATATAACTCTTGAAGTGAGGTTTGCAGCAATAAGGTGTTACGCGTAATAGGCACTAGACGCATTGACAGAATGCAGCAAGTCATAAAACGTTCATGCTTGATCTACGCGTCTTCCACAGTCGCTTTGTAAACAATAACAATCTCCTAAACTCAAACGCACGTTTTTAAGAAAAAACCACTAATAAGCCGACTTGATTGCATAAAATTCCAAAATAATGTAAGTGAACCCAAACTTTTGACCGGTAGTGTATATGTATACATATATAACAACAATAAGTTTTTATTATTAATATTTGCTGATATTTCGAGCTGGTCGAATAAAAAAAAATCTAAAAGAATTTACATTTAATATAATTTAATTTAACGTTTTTAGGATTTTTAAATCACTTTTAATAAGAAATTGTAACATACTAAAACTTTTAAAATTGTAAAGTTTTTAAATCTAATTTAAAATTTAAAAGTTTTCAAATTTAATTCAAAGTTTAGAACTTTTTAAAATTGAATGTTTCGAAATTTCGATACGTAAGTTAAAAAAAAGAATTTCAAATAATTGGGCATTAAAAATTGTACAATACATATACCAGAAAAAATTCAAGTACGAAATTTTAGTTGCGAAATGAACAGCATTATTTGTGCGCGTAAAAACTTTTTGCCATTGATTAAAATCAGAAGCAGTTGGGTGGCAAAATTTTAGTGCACATTTTGTGATAGTAGTGGTTTTTGATTTAGACGTCTGGAAATTTTCTTGACTTTTTTATGGTGTGGTATTATTATTATTTATTTATTTATTTTTTATTTTGGTCTTTTACTACAAACCACAGAATTTGTTGTTATTGTAGCAGCATACATATTCGCCATACCTGTATGGGGAATGCTGCTGGAGTGGTAGTTCTTGGTCGAATATAATCGGATTTAAATCCGGGTCGTTCCGTCAACGTAAAATTGACTGACTTGGGAAATGTTTCGCTTTTTGTTCATAGCTGCAAACTGATTAAGGAACGGAGTTTTGAATTTATCTATTAATTACACAAGCTTGCAGAATTTTAAACGTTTTCAGTACTTGAACATTCGGGTATGATTCTTGGTTGATTTTTTGCAAATCTGCTTCCTAAAATAATTCATCATTACAGGATTTGGAGAAATGTTAGGTCAAATATTAAAATATTATTGGAGGTTGAATTAGTTTTAAAGGTGACACACAGATGGCGCTATTTATCACTTTATCGCGTTGGCAATACTGAATATATATTCATGACAAAGCCTCATCCCTAGGCTTTGTTTATCAGTATCTGTCATTTCGCTGAAGTATAAACAACGCAGTGTTTTCGTGCTCCGAGTATGTCAACTTTCGTGCCGTCGAAACGCAATTTGCGGGAATCTTTGCTTTTCTGTTTCAATTTGAAAAAAAATACAGCCCAAGCCCGTGAATTGCTGCAGGAGGCCTACCCAGATCATACTCCGTCGATTTCAACATGTGAGTAATGGTTTTGACGATTCAAAAGTGGTGATTTTCACACCGAAGACAAGGAGCGTCTTGGCCAGCTCAAAAAGTTCGAGGACGCGGAATTGGGGGAATTGGTAAACGAGGACTCGTGCCAAACCCAAGAAGAGCTTGCTGAATCATTGGGCGTTGATAAATCAACCGTTTGCAAGCGTCTAAAAGCGATGGGAATGATCCAAAAGCAAGGACATTGGGTCCCGTACGAGTTGAAGCTGCGCGACGTCGAACGGCGATTTTTTACGTGCGAATTGCTGATCGAGCGACAAAATCGGAAGGGTTTTTTGCATCGGGTGGTGACTGGCGACGAAAAATGGATCCACTACGATAATCCAAAACGCAAAAAATCATGGGGTTTGCCCGGCCACGCATCAACGTCGACGGCCAAGCAGAATATTCACGGCAAGAAAATCATGCTCTGCATTTGGTGGGATCAGGTCGGCGTAAACGAAACGGTAAAAAGGCACGACAAGGTTATTTTGCAACATGACAACGCTCGGCCGCATGTTGCTCAACCTGTAAAAAAATACCTTGGAACGCTTGGCTGGGAAGTGTTACCCCACCCGCCGTATAGTCCAGACATAGCTCCCTCCGATTATCATTTGTTCCGGCATATGAGTCTCGATTTGGCGGATCAGCGGTTCTCCTCGTACGAGGCTACCAAAATATGGGTTGAGTCATGGATAGCCAAGCAACGGCAAGAATTTTGGAGAAACGGCATCCGGAAATTGCCCGAAAGATGGGCGAAAGTTATAGCTAGCGATGGCCAATACTTCGAATAAAATATTTTGTACCGTTGTACCAATAAAGCCCCAAATTTTCAAAAAAAAACCTTTAAAACTAATTCAACCTCCTATATATCGTTTTTTTCGATCTATTTCAAAAAAGCAAAAAATAAAAAAATTACCTTCCTGATAAACCAAAAACAAATTTTTTTTTAATTTAATTTAGCGCGTATACTTCTGTTAGGTATTTTGCTGAGCTCCTACTCCTGTTTGTAGCGTGCGTCTTGATGTTGTTTCGCAAATGGAGGCACCTACAGTTTTAAGCTGACTCCGAATGGCAAATGGTTTTTTATTAGCAGGTTTTTAATGGCAGAATACACTCGGTGGCTTGCCATTGCCTGCCGAGAGGCGACCGCTATTAGAAAAACTTTTTTATCATTTTGTTGTTTCATGCACGGAGATCCGGGGCGAGAGTCCACTGAAGCTAATATTTCTATTCATATCAATTAAATTGAAGGATACAAATTAAACCTAGAGTTTAAAATTAAAAATTGTTTGAAACACAAATTCAAAATAAAATGAAAAATTTAGTTCAGACTACGTTTTTACACAATTTTAATGATTTTTATTATTAATTTATACAAATGTCTAACGACAGATTAAAGTATGTGCCTATAAGTGTAATATATAATTCTGCATTTTGTAATTTAAAAGGGTTTTTTAACAAAATTAAGAGGCATGTATTAATTAATTAAATATTTATATACATATAGATATTTATTGATCTAACTTAGTATATTTTTTATTATTATAAAATATATTATTTAAGAAAAAAAATTTTTAAAAATTAAAAAATAAGAGTATCAATAAATATTAAAATTTAATAAATATGAAAAAAAAAATTTAGTTAAATCTATTTATTTAGTAAATTCTTAATTATTAATTTGATTTAATTTTGTTATTTAACTAAATTTTTTATGATAAATAGATTTAACTAAAATATAATTATTTTGTACTTATTAGTTCTATAAATTTATTTATATTATTTAAGTTTTATTAATTTATTAAATTCAATGAACTTATTTGAAATGAAATAAGCTGTTTTCATTGAATTTTAGTGAAAAATAGTAAATTTGATTAGGGGTCTTTTACTTTTAAGGAAGAAATACTAAAATATTTTATTAAATTTAAAATTTAACTATAATTATTTTATACAAATAGTTGTTATTTTTAATTTACTAAATAAATAGATTTAACTAAATTTTTAATTAATTTTAATTATCATTATTTTATAATTCAAAAAAAGCTTTTAATTCAAAAATAAAAATTGCTTGAAACCAGAATATTCAAAATAAAAGGTATTCAATTCATTAGTTAAAGTCAGAAACACATTTACAGACTTCAAACGCCGTAAAAGTTTTCTTTAATTTTCCAACTAAAACTGGTAATTTAAAATCAAAAAACAGCTGAAAGTCTCAGTTGTTAGCGCTGGGTTTCTTCTTCTTTGTTTAACATTTTTATTTCCGATGCTAGCGCTGCACTACGTTTAGTTTGTATAATAAGTTTATTGTTATGTAAACCTTTATAAAATAAAATAAAAAAAAAACATATTGGCATTTAAGCTTAAAAAGAAAAAAAAATTAATTAAATAAAATCGAAAAAGGGTTAGAATAAAAATTCAAAATAAAAATTAGAAATTAAAGTCACATGTTAGTTTTAAACGCTTTCTTTTTAACTTTCGAACAGAAACTTTTTATTTGAAATCAAAAAAGTGTGGAGCAAAAAATTCAAAAAAAGTTTGAAATAAATGCTAAAAAAAAATAAAATCAGCTCCTATTTTTTATTTAAAACAAATAAAATGCTACAAGCTTTTAATTTGAGTTCAAAAAAGGTTTAGAACAAAAATAAAATAGTAGTAAACAAATTTGAGGTTTTATACGTAGCTCTCAGATGAGCTGGTTCGGTGTTTTCCTTTTCAACTTTAAAAAGACTCGCAATGGTGATATGAGTGTGGAAACAAGTTCATTTTGGGTGCGTAAGTCCTGATGAATTCGGACCCATTCATTCCTCCACGGGTATATAAAGGGTCCGCCATATAACTTTACGGAATTAAAAATGCTATAAAAAAGAAACTACTCAATATTTTTCCAAACTGTTTTTTTTATTTTGAAGTACAGTCCTTTCGGTTAATGATGGAACATTCATATGGCTGCCTCGGCTAGCCATGCACCATCCCATACGATCGGTCCAATTTTTCAACACATTTTCGATTGTATGCGGCTGTATTTCAGCTATGACATCGCGTATGTTGGTCTTCAGTGCATCAATTGTTGCTGGTTTATTGGCATAACACTGGTCTTTGACGGCACCCCAAAGATACTAATCCAACGGCGTCAAATCGCAGCTCCGAGGCGGCCAAACGACATCAGAATTTCGACTGATGATGCGATCTTCGAAGACAGTGCGCAAAAGATTGATCGTAGCATGCGCTGTGTGGCAAGTAACGCCATCTTGTTGGAACCAAATGCCACCAATATCCTCCTTTTCAATTTCTCGGAACAAAAATTCGTTCAACATGGCCCGGTAACACTCTCCATTGACGGTTACGGCCACGCCTCGCTCATTTTCGAAGAAAAATGGACCAATGATGCCTCTCGACCAAAATCCGCACCAAACAGTGACTCGTTGTGAATGCATCGGCTTTTCTTCGAGTGAGTGCGGGTTTTCTGAACCCCAAATGCGGCAATTTTGCTTGTTAACATACCCGCCGAGATGGAAATGAGCTTCATCTGAAAAGATGATTTTTGGGTAAAAGTCTTCATCTTCTTCAAGTCGATCCCAAGCCCATGAAGCGAAGCGAAAACGCATTGGGTGGTCGGTCCTTTGAGCGTATACACAACCATTTTCGTTCAGCGGAAGAATAAAACTAATTTTCTGTCAAATCAGATGACAGCTAAGTGTTACCATTCTTCAAATAATACCTAGTTCAAATCCGTAACGATAGATGGCGGGCCCTGTACATATACAATATATATATATATAAACGAGGGGTGGTCAAACAGTATCGTGAATTTTGAATTTTCGCTCATTACGAATATTCGAATTTGGATGGGCTTATGGTTATGGCGTGGATACCAAAACTCAATCATCTCAATAGAAGCTGCCGCACGAACCAAGACCGAAAAAAGTGCGCCAAGTTTGGTCGAATGTAAAAGTTTTGCTTACCGTTTTCTTCGATTGCAGGGGCGTTGTGCATCATGAGTTATTGCCACAGGGTAAAACGGTCAATAAGGAATATTACCTGCGCAATTTGTGCGAAGCAATCCGCCAGAAACGCCCGGATTTGTGGAAGAACAAAAATTGGCTCTTGCATCACGATAACGCCCCTGCTGACACATCATTGCTTGTGCGCGACTTTTTGGCAAAAAACAACACACTTGACGAGATAAAGACGGCATCGAAGGAGATAAAGAAAAATTGATTTTTTGAAGTGCTTCGAAGATTGGAAAAAACGTTGGCGCAAGTGCATAATTTCGCATGGGGATTACTTTGAAGGGGACAAAATAGATATTAATGAATAAATATATAATTTTTGAAAAAACACAAAATTTGCGATACTTTTTGAACACACCTCGTATATACCCTATGATCAGAAAGTACTGGAAATATTTAAATAAAACAAAATAGAGTTAAATTGCAAGCAAATTTATTTTATCTTCTTCACAATTTGATGCGTCTGAAGCAACACATATGTGCCAACGTTTAACACAGTCCTTCACTGCATCCCTGATAGACCGACGAAGGAATGGTCTTCAGCTCCTTCGTGGCATTCTCTGGAGGAGTTCACTATTGACTGAAATCTCCTTCCACGAAGTGGTAACTTCGACTTGGGAAACAAAAAGAAGTCGCACGGGGCCATATCAGGTGAACACGATGCTTGCACGATGGTATTTACTTGGTGTTTGGTCAAATAATCCAACACAATTTGGGCCCGGTGCAATGGCGCATTATCATCATGCAAAATCCAATAATTGTTTGCCCACATTTCCGGCCGGCCAGGCACACAATGAACCGATGGCGCTAAAAGGTGACAGATGTGTGTCTTACAATCCTACCAACATAAAAAAAATTTGGACCATTTCCCACGTGCGCGTTTTGTTTATTATTTAACAAACCCAGTACTTTTTGATCATAGGGTATATATGTATATGTATATGTATTTGGGTATTCGTTACGTTGCAGGGAAACTGAAAACGTTGCAGTATTTCCAAGTTTGAATTTGATGCTGTGACACAGTTCGATTCCATAAGTCCAGACGGGTTTGAACACAGATTTGTAAAGGATAAGTTAGTTGTCCATTGTATTTTCAAATTAAAAACAAATATTGATGCTTTCCATTTCAATTCAACCGGGCTATTCGGGTCATGTTCTTCGATTTCGATGTAACTCAAATATGTTGCTCTCTGGTCAAAACAATGAGACACGTATTTTTTTTGTTCGCCCGAAAAAATTTTTTTTCAAGAGTTATCGGCAATTTTGTTTTTCGGCTCAAACTCGATTTTTTTTAATTATATAAGAAATATTTTTTTTTAAATGCCCATAACTTAGTCAAAAATTAACCGATTTTAATAATTCTGGGTTCAAAATGATCGTCATTACTTACAGGAGCGACTTCATGTAGAAATAATTGCAAAAAAGTAGTTGAAAATTTTTTATTTAGCAAAAAAGAAAAAAAATTGAGATTTTTTCGAAATTCAATATTTCAAAAAGTGTATTTTTTTTATGACTTTTTCTAAATCAAGAAGACACCTCAAACTTCAATTTACCTGAATGCCCAGTAGCTAAAATGAGTTGTTTTTGAGTAATGAATTTTTGAGTAAAAAACCTGTTTCGCACTTTTTGTTTTTTGCAAAATAAAAAATTTTCAAATACTTTTTTGCAACTGTTTCTACATGAAATCGCTCATGTAAGTAATGACGATCATTTTGAATCCAAAATTATTAAAATCGGTTCATTTTTGACTAAGTTATGGGCATTTAAAAAAAAAATTTCTTATATAATTAAAAAAAATCGATTTTGAGCCGAAAAACAAAATTGCCAATAACTCTTCAAAAAAAATTTTTTCGGGCGAACAAAAAAATACGTGTCTCATTATTTTGACCAGAGAGCAACATATTTCAGTTACATCGAAATCGAAGAACATGACCCGAATAGCCCGGTTGAATTGAAATGGAAAGCATCTATTATAATTTGATTATTATTGAAGAAAGTTTGACAGTTGCAATACACAATTTTTCTTTTTCAATTAAAATATAATTTCCTTTCACTTATTTTTTAAGTCCATAAATAACATAAATAAAAACTAAACATAAAAAATAAAAGTTATCTATTCATTTAAAACCAAACGATTTTCTGAATACTACTACTACTACTACAACTACTATAAAATATCATTTCACTTTCATTTACGAAAGTTAGAAAATTAAACAAATATTTATCAAAAAAAAGATAGCTTTGCATCGTAACACAAATAAAACATTACACTTTTCTCTACCTCAAATTTACATACCTTATTAAATTGGAATATGAGCATTAAAAAAAAATATTTAATCAACTTAATTACTTGTAATGTTACGTATACGCCACAAAGGTCCAATCGCACAGCTTATCAAATTCCCAAAGCAACAAAAAGCGCATCCGTTGAATTTTTCTACGAAATATTTAATTTATGCACATACAACTGCTTACGCTTACAGGCTCTGGGAGTCGTAATTATTTTGGTGAATTCACAAAGGTCATAATTAGCTGGTGAAAGTCATTAACGCAATTCTCATCATAATCATTGAGTGCGATACTCGATAAGCCAACATTAAAATGAGCGGCTGACAATAAATAAAGACGAAATCAGCATTCAGTAAGCGTTGAATTTTTCTAAGTAAACAGTTCGAACTCAACTATCCTGCGAGTAGGAAGTGCCCGACGTCTCGTCTGATGACCGGCGCGCAGTTGAACCGAAAGCGGTTGCCGCGGCGCACCTTAAAAGTGAACGAAAGTACAAACACAGACACTTTCGTACTCTTGAAAAAGCAAAAAACGCCAGATGGTGTTTCAAGTATAACAACTAAGAAGTGTGGTGACCATTTGGCCAGCACTTGACCACGTTTTGAGCGGTCAAAAGCGATATGCGACCAACCCACTTGCATACACAAAGGAGTATAGAACTGGTGCATGGTAAAAAAAGCTCTTTAACTTGTTGTATGCCACAATTTTTTCTTTAAAATAGTACAATGAATTTAGGAGCACAATAAAAGTGCAAAGTGTTAGTGAAGAAGGAAAAGCATTGAAAAAAAAATTGAAAAAAATTTCAAAAACACAATCAACTTACTAGGTACTATGACATAGTATTACAAAGTTGCTGTTCTTAAGGTGGTGCGACTACAAAGTGCGCGCATGGTACAAAGAGTGTGCCAGAACTTTTGACTTCTTCATAGAATTGCAAATTTTTAATGGTGCTTCGTGGCGGTTTAATGAAATTATTAAATACTCATAACATTTCGCGGTTGGCGTTTTAATGTAGCAAAGTAGCAAAACGCAAGAACGCGCCTCCACCGCTTATTTATACCAACTGCCTATGCATGCACATCTACCGCTACTTTTCTATGTATTTATATGTATTCCATATGGCTTAGTGCCACTTTACTTAACGCCCATTGCGTTGTGAGATCGTGCGCTACGCGAGGTGCACTAAAGGAAGTGTTGTTTGCAACCATTTTTTTGTGCAGCTACTGGCGGCTTTGTTCGTAGTGTCTAAATATTGGTTAACTTGTTGGCTGTCTTTTGTTTGATTTTATTACACTGTTTAGATTATTATAGTCTTACAATAAGACAGTCTTAGCACAGTTATGCGCTGAATACAGTTGATGGCTTTTAATTGTAATACAAAAAAAGATACCATTAAATATGGCTTGGGCAAAAATAAATCCATTATTTTCTCGGTAGATGGCTGTAGTGATCGCTAAATCCTAAAGTATCGATCAAACAATCTTAAGTTTATGCTCGTGTCAAGGTGACATTTCACATCAAAAAAAGTATTTTGCTCTTTTTTTTGTTTGTTCCATTCAGTTGTGAGTTACAGGGTGTTAACAATGGAAGTCAACAAAGAAAAAAGTTGGTACATTTTACAGTTTTTCCTTAATAAATGCGAAAATGCAATACCATGCAATACTTTAACGGCTAATTACGTGCAATTTTGGTTTTGTCGATTCCGTTTAGTCATCTCTGATGTTAAAGAAAATACCAATAATGTCGATAATAGTAGTCGTGGCATCGCCCGGTAGTTAAAGTCGACCATTAAAAAGTTTTAAACCATTTACGTAAAAATTTTACGAAAAAACAATGAATTTATTGACGTGATAACGTCTTATACTATAATTCGATTTAACAGGCTGCACGCACGAAAAAATGTGTCGTTACCTTGCTCATTAGTGTTACCTTGCTCATTGCCGTTACCTTGAATGAACTGCAAGCGAAAGCGCGAAACGAACGACAAAGCAAACGAACGGCAACGTTCGACATCTTGCTCTCTCCTACTTAAGTGAGCGTATATGTGTATGTATATGCGCATATGTACATATATAAATTCACGTATTTGTATTTGCATATGCCTTCTTATTGATTATTATTAATTTGATTTACTTGAAGAATTTAAAATAAAACCAAGTTTGTTAATAATACCTGTTGTTTTAATGTTATTATTATTTTTTGACGTGATAACGTCTTATAATTCTATGTAGCCGGCTGCACGCACCAAAAAATGCGTCGTTATCTTGCTTGAACAGCATGTTATGTTATGTTATGTTATGTTATGTTATGTTATGTTATGTTATGTTATGTTATGTTATGTTATGTTATGTTGTGTTATGTTATGTTATGTTATGTTATGTTATGTTATGTTATGTTATGTTATGTTATGTTATGTTATGTTATGTTATGTTATGTTATGTTATGTTATGTTATGTTATGTTATGTTATGTTATGTTATGTTATGTTATGTTATGTTATGTTATGTTATGTTATGTTATGTTATGTTATGTTATGTTATGTTATTTTATGTTATGTTATGTTATGTTATGTTATGTTATGTTATGTTATGTTATGTTATGTTATGTTATGTTATGCTATGTTATGTTATGTTATGTTATGTTATGTTATGTTATGTTATTTATGTTATGTTAAAGTATATTATGTTATGTTAATGTTAACTCATTCTCTATATCCATACAAAATATCTATCAAACAAATAAAATTAAAATTTTCTTTTGAAAAATGCAACCATTCAATTAGTATTTTCTTTTGACGTTATCACGTTAAACTATCGTCAGTAAACCGACTTTACAGACAACCTCTTTTTTTTCCCCAAATGAATATTATGAATGATAGTGTAACCAATTAAAAAGGCCATAAATTTAGTTTGGAAAATTACTTTTATTCAATTCAAAGTAAAATATGTGTGAAAATAATACAAAAATTAAGAATCAATTTACTTTTGCTCGATAATGACCGCCTTAACTATGGCCTTGAAACGGTGCAGAAACATATCGCAAGCTGCCCGAATGTGACTTAGAGCTAATTTGGCCCACTCGTGGACAATGGCTTTTTTAAGCTCCTTGAAACTGGTGAATCTTTTAGTTCGGGCCTTAGCGTCCAAAATAGCCCAAAGAGAATAATCCATCGGATTCGCGTCTGGTGAACTTCAAAGCAATCTCCAGAATACTTTTCCGATAATATTTCGCATTTACCTTCACGCCAGGCTCAATGAGAACGACTGGAGAGCGCCCATATGCGATTACAGCGGCCCAAACCATTATCTGTGGCAGGTTCTGCCTCCTGGTGGCCAATCGATGACTCAAATTCTCGTATGAACGGTCGGTCAAATAAATCCAATCGTGTTGGAAACTTACGAAATGCTCAGTTTGCAATTTTAAATAAAATTGATTCAAACCAAGTGAACTTTACTTTTAGATAAAAATAAAATAGCGTAAAGTTTAAAATTTCTTTTTTTTTCACCAACAAGTATTTGGATACTTACAGCAAGCAGGATATTTAAGGCCTGTAAAAACGATTTATAGAAATAACTCGACCTCAACATTATCTAGCGAGTCTATTTCTTTGGCCAAGCCTCTCCTTTATCTGTGGTGTGCGTAGTGATGTTTCCCACAAATGGAGGGGCTTACAGTTTTACGCCGTTCCGTACGGCAGATGGTTTGTTTTATGAGTATCTCTTTCATGGCAGAAATACACTCGGAAGTTTGCCATTGTCTGCCGAGGACCGACCGCTATTAGAAAAAACTACGTTTTCTATCAATTGGTGTTTCGTCCCCATGAGGTTTCGAACCTATGCAGTTCCGAATGGTAGTCACACATCAACCCATTCGACTACAGCAGCTGTGCACAAATAAATACTGGTGGTTGAGGTGCTGTCTGAGTGACACATCACCGACCCAATTAGCGCAAAAGATGCCATTTCGATGCACCACTTATACAACCACTGATTTTCTTAGTCGATCCATCTCGATTTGACTATGAATCTGCCTATGTCGTCTATTTTCTTATCTGCAACTTCTTTCAAGTTAACCATCGAGAACTCTATCAGCCGTCTATTTAGTAGATCACCCAGACTTGAGCACTCGCACAGATAGTGAAAGGTTGTTTCCTTAGATTCTTCATAATTGCAGCTTCTTCATCTATCGTTGTACGACCACCCATCTTCCTGGCCAATGGCCGGTTATTGTTGACTTAATTCTGAATATTTCTGCTCGTTTCTTTTTTAACAACTCGTCAGCTCTGGATTTGTTGAAATTGAGGCACGTTTGTTTAGTTATTTTGCAGGCATCCGTGTTAGCCCATCTCTCAACGTCCTGCTTATGGAATAGCGAGAAAATGTCCCTTTTGCGCACGCCTACCACTTCGGTATCGTTATACCTAGAATGCGCCCTGTCTTGCCAGTTCATTTGCTTTCTCATTTCCTTTTATGTTCCTATGAGCAGATGAGAGTGATGTCTGACGTTTTTTGCATTGGTTATAGAGGATTTTGCAGCTTAGATGGCTGCTTGACAATCTGAAAAAATACATACTTCCGATAGTTTTTGGGGATAGTTTCTAATTATCCTGGAAGCTTCCCTTATTTCGAGAGTTCTGCCTGAAAAATACTATTCAAACTACCCAGGCGAATGGACTTGGAAGTTTCGATGCATGTAGACTAGGGCGCTCATTGCTCTGTGAAAATCGTATTCTAGGGATCAAAATAAGAAACTTTGCCGAAGGAACCATACTTCTAAGACGAATTCTGATGTCCCCGAATTTAAAAATATCACCATTTTTGGCCTTTACATGAAAAAATCAGCTAAATGGCTATGTTTTCTCTTTATTTTTATTTATTTATAATAATATTTATTATTTATTTATAATAATATCTATTTTTTCTCTTAAGAAATTTATTTAGTCAGAACATATGTAAATGAAAAAATTAATTTAAGTGAGTTATAGAAAAGAAACTAAAAAGTTCGACCCAAATTGGGGGACATCAGAATTCGTTTTAGAGGTACGGTTCCTTCGCCAAAGTTTCTTATTTTGATCCCTAGAATATGATTTTCACAGAGCAATGGGCGATTTTTTTGCCTCCCCACAAATTGACCCGGCCTAATGTAGACACATGACTTCGGCAGAAGCTGCCTAAATGAAGCAGAAGAAGAGAGGCGATCTTTCACCAGACGGAGATTCAACACTTTAGGTAGACAATTTTTAATGAGTTAGCAGATATCAGCTTTGTAGAAATCAGGGATCTTCTAAATTTTTTGAAATATTTACACTGGTTTTAGTGAAAACAGCACAAGTTGATCATGCGTAATCACAATGGGCTATGGGCCTGGGTATGTCTCAAAATGCACCACACCTACAAGCTAACCTAACTTAACTATAGCTGAAATTAATTTGGAGTTTAATCGCTTCGAAGTTTTTTATATTTACTCTTTTAATGAATGCGTAATATCTCATGAATATTGTGTTAAGATATTGTGTCAGAACAGAATTATGAGCCCCATTGCTTCAAATTGGATTTCTATACCTGCGTGACGTTAAAGCTTTTTTCTGAAACTTGATATTTTTGAAGTCCGAGTGTGGCATTACTCAAAATCTGCTAAGCCCATTGTTTTGGGTTCAAATCCCATGACAATTCTGAAAAGAAATTCGACACAAAAAAATGCATAAGGTGTGATCAATATAAGACCGTTAACCGGCTCTCAGCAAATTTGAAAGAATTAGCTGATTGGCTAACGCAACTGGGGTCATGACAGTGGTTTGTTTACGAAAAAACGGAAATTGTGTTGGTGATATATGAAAATATCAATACATCCGTAATTCATATTATTTCCTTGCTGTCTGAACAACGACTGAATGGTCGAGCGTAAGAATACGTGTGAAATGAGCGGGTAGAATTCTGCTACCGAATCCCCAATGACTTGGAAGTCCAAGTTTCTCTCATAATTTCGCTTCGGATGGCCAAGCTTGTAATCTAACATCGTTGAGAGAGAGAGTGTGTTGAAGAGGTGCAATGCATCAAGAGCGCTTGAATGGGGCAGCACATCTTTATATCTATAGAGACTCAAATTTCCCCAATGAAAAGAGTTTTCGAAAATTTTCATTTATTCTATTGCGATTTGCACTTAATTTGTTTTCATTAAAAAAACTCTTTTGTCTTACTATTATTTTTTTAGAACATTGATTATGCACGTTTCGTACCCCATGCGGACTGCGCCCTTCATTTTGGTTGGGTGGGAGAGAGCGACCGTTGGGTTTATTCTATATATATTCTATCCAAGAATGATAGAAACAAGATTACGCCCATCAAAGAGTGCGTGACATTACATTAGCTGAGTTGTGCAGTGTTGCCAACCATTTGCTCTTCGCAATAAATTCAGTGCTTTTTTATACCCAAAATGCGCAAATTTTTAAGTTTGGTGTTTGTGTCTTAATTTTAATTTAAAGCTACCGAAACTGCAAGTTAAAAAACTCTGTATTATTAAACAAAAGAAGGTTAAACAAGTTTACTCTGAGAAGATTTTAGTGTTAATAAAAATTTGTTAGTTCTTATAAAATTTAACATTTTGAAAGTGAAAATTTAATTTTTTGCTACTTTTAATGTTATGTTAGAATATAATATTAAATCTTCTTCCCTCAACTTTTCTTAACATTGAAAACCTTTTTACACATTTTAAAAAGCGTTTGAATTTACTGAATGCGAATTAAAACCATAGTGATGCAATCGTTTCTTCCGGTCCTCAATCCTTAGTGGAACATAGGGCATCACGAGGTGTATTCATAGTAAAAATAAGCAAAAAATTCCAGAAAATACTGAAGAAACTATATCCACAATTTACAAAAAGAGTACCTTACCTTGTAACATAACCTAAAATGCTAAGTCATTCTCTTAACAAAAGACAATTTGTCACGCATACAAAGGTCTTAAGTAATTCAATACAAATTTGGTATTTTATTTACCTTAAATGGACATTTTAGTGCGTTTCGTATCCAAAACTAGGCAACACTGCAGTAGCGAGAGAGAGATTTGACTGCTGACAGGAGAAGAATACCAACAATAACCGTAATCGCGGGCAATGCGATCAGATGTTAAAAAAAAGTAAATAAAACTGAGTGAATTATTGAACTAATTTAAAAAAAAACTATTGTATATTTTACAAAATTGTTAACATTAATTTTAATTAGAACAGACTAGAAAAATGTCATAAAGAAAGAACTAAAACTCCGAGACTAAATAACAAAAAAAAATATGCTTAATTAAGTTATGAAAATGGTAATCTGGTCATACTGGTGCTAATACGACGTAACTCATTGTCAAATTCGCTGAGAGCTGTTCAGAGCGGAACAGTTCCATGATAGGCGCCATCTCATTATTCTTTCCATCATGGGTTTATCCTATGTCTCTTAAAATCTATGTAACTTTTCCTCCACTATTAGTTTTCTTTATACATTTTTTATAACTTTAGAAAGAATCTGTCCTTCTCAATTTACAGACACTCCAAATTTATTTACTATTTGCTTGGATGTGACTTTGAGAGTCTATGTATGTATGTATGTATGTATGCATGTAGCTGGGACCGGTTGAAAACTACATTGTGCTGCATAAGTAGAGCAGGTTTTTTATATGCATACTTTCGTTGTGTTTGCACATTTTTATGCTTTTTATCATGCATATGCATACATGCACACATATACATACCTTCATATTACTGCACCTATTTCTTTTGCTGTCCACTTTAATTGAATAGTACTCGCACAAAGAAAATTATCAAAAAGTCCGCAAACGCCAGCCAAGTGATATTTTTTTGTTTTCCACAATCTATCCGGTCGCAATATTAACTAGAATTAATGCGTGTGCCTCGACAATAATTTGTGATCTTTTCAAGCAATTCAATTGATTTTTTATGAATAATTGCATACAAGTCTTAAGTGCTAATGCAATTTTAATTGATGGACTCGTTCGTTAAAGTATCAGAAAGATTGTCGCCAATTGTGTTTGCTTTTTGTTTTCTTTTAACAACTGCAATTATTTAACGTCTTATTTGATTTTATAAATTTTCAGTTATTACCCATATAATTGCTCGCAAAATATTAAAGGGTCTTTCCAAAAATGCTGCTATATGTTGTTTTAATATAAAACATGTAAAAATTTAGATTCTTTCAAGTTTCACTATTTTTATTCGAAATGTGGCTCTTAACAATTATATGTACGAGGGTTGTTTAAAAAGTCCGTGCAATAATAAAAACTACTTATTTTTTGGGGTAAACCTTTTTTATTTTCGACATATATATATATATATATATATATATAGGTATATAATTGCGTGTTTGACCTTGCTCCTCCTCGTATTTGTGGTGTGCGTCTTGATGTAGTTCCAAAAATGAAGGAGCCTACAGTTTCAAGCCAACTCCGAACGACAGATATTTTTAGGAGGAGCTTTTTCATGGCAGTAATACACTCGGAGGTTTGTCATTGCCTGCCGAGGGGCGACCGCTATTAGAAAAATGTTTTTCTAAATTTTGGTGTTTTCACCGAGATTCGAACCAACGTTCTCTCTGTGAACTCCGAATGGTAGTCACGCACCCATTCGGCTACGGCGGCCGAGTCTTCTTTTATTCTTATACACTTCGTCCAATGCTGTTCTAGTTTGTTTATCACTTCCGAATAATAGGATTTGTCCAAGTCGATCCTTTTCCTTGAAAATTTTTCATCAACCTTTGAATTGTCGGCTCATTCGGATGATTATTGCCCCAAAAAATTACGAGTTTTGTGATATCTTGTTCTAAGGATCAACCAATAAAAAAGCTCAAATAGACTAAAGTCTCAGTTATACTCGCCAATTACTTTGATTTCAAGGAGAATTTAAATAATTTCGGTCACTATGAAATTTTGCATACTCGATGCAATAAAGGGGTGTTGCAAAATGTGGGTTCTGTGGGTTTTAATTTTGGCCTAATCTTTATTGTCTGCTACAAAATTGACATTCTATAAAATATCGAAAGACCCATTCCTGCTTTTGAAGAAAACGGCTTAACTGAGTCTATTAGCTAAAGCGCAGAAACTTATCATGATTTACAATATAGGTACATATATACAAGGTGGCGCAAAATTAATCACCCTAACGGAAGATTTATAATTTTTGCAAAAGGCGTTATATGTCAATCATATTTGGCACTTGTGTATATAAGAGACAAACAATGAAACGCGTAAATATCAAAATAAAGATTTCCGCCATTCGAAATATTTTTTTATTGAATTTAGTAAAAAAAATATTCAAAAACTTTATTGCATGGTTAATTTTGTGTTTTGTATAAGTGCTCTTAGACCAACTAAAACATAAATGGCATTATTTGCGGCATTTTATTTGAATGAAACACTCTAATGAGCCCATTAAACTTTGGGGCGATCAAATATACATACTAGGCATTTCGCATTCATCCGAGTAGAATACCTGTGCTCTAATCTTCTTTCCTGACAGTAATTTCGAAAACCAAAAAAGCACTTCTTACTGCTTGTCTTTACTTATCACACAATATTGGCCTACTTTATTGACTCTTCAACTTATTTTAATTATCAGCAAACGATCTTCGCTATATAAACAAACTAATTTTGTAAATATGAGGGTCCATGACCTTCGGAAATCTTTGCAATGCTATTGAATGAAATTTAACAACTTCAGAACTGAAAAGTGATAAGTGAGTTTCCTCAATAGAGCATTGAACATTTTGAAAAGCAATAAAAGCAAATAGAAGTCATATATTCATACATACATACATACGTGCGTATTTGTAATTGGAATGCAAACAAATTAACAATCAACACCCACAACATTAACATGTGCAAAAACAACAAGTGAATAGAACTGAACAAGAGTAATAATGCTCGCTGTTAAACAACAAATAAACAAGTGAAGAAAATAAGAAAATAAATAAACCAATCAACAAGCAAACATTACTAAATATAAAAAAAAAACAAAACAACTACTACTAACAATAATAATAACTGTGTGCGTGTGCGGAAAAGTGAAGAGTAATAAAGTGCGGAAAAGTTGACAAAGCAGTGACAACAAGTGATAAGCAAAGAGTGCTGAGAACGGAGAGGGGAGAGCGCAAACGAACGCAAGATACGAGTACATTCCTTTGGCTACTCTGCGGCGTTTAGAGGCAATCCAACATGCTGATTCCTGTAAGTTGCCGTTGCAGTTTAAATGCCGGCAGCCGAATGGCTATTATTGTTTTGTCGTTGCCGCTCTTGCTGCTGTTGAACTATATCGGCCATGGCACCTGCCAAGGTGAGTATTTGTTTTTTCTGTTTCAGTAGGAAGATTAAAGTGCGAATGCATATTTGTGTACGTGTATATTTTTATAATTCTATTGTCCATCTGTCAAGTTGTCCAGACTAAAGCAACAAACACATGAAAGCACAATATTTGTTTGTTAATAGTTGGCCTTATAGAAAGTGAGTGATAAGCAATTTACTTTGTAGAAATGGTACGAGAATCATTTTAGAAAATATTAATTTGATAAAAAAAGCAACTTTCTTTTACTTCCCTGCGGCATGCCGTTTAATGTGAGTATAGCATACACCGCTGTAACGGTTAAATGAGATGTAAAATGCAAACAAGTAGGGGTATACTTATATATTTTTGCATTTACTTCCTATAAATATGGCTTTGGGTGTGCGCGTGTATGTGCACTTAAATTCATGTAGTCGTAGACAAAATTTGAACGACATTTTGCCATCGTTGGCGTGATATTAGCTATGTTATAGGTGTGCACTGATATATTCATGTCAAATTCGGCGAGTTATTTTTTTGGATAGCAACATTACTTGGTTCACATCGAAATTTATCTGGACTAGGAAGAACCCGTCTGTGTGCATATGTACCTTGCATGCATGCATGTATGTACATATGTATGTAAATATTGTGCATGTCATGCGCTTCTTCCGTCATATGTTTGTCCATAGAGCCAAGATACCTAACCTCTGAATATGTGCACATACTAGGCCGGGTCGATTTGTGGGGAGGCAAAAAAATCGCCCATTGCTCTGTGAAAATCATATTCTAGGGATCAAAATAAGAAACTTTGCCGAAGAAACCATACCTCTAAAACGAATTCTGATGTGCCCCAATTTGGGTCGAACTTTTTAGTTTCTTTTCTATAACTCACTTAAATTAATTTTTTCATTTACATATTATATGTTTTGACTAAATAAATTTCTTAAGAAAAAAAATAGATATTATTATAAATAAATAATAAATATTATTATAAATAAATAAAAATAAAGAAAAAACATAGCCATTTAGCTGATTTTTTCATGTAAAGGCCAAAAATGGTGATATTTTGAAATTGGGGGACATCAGAATTCGTTTTAGAGGTATGGTTCCTTCGGCAAAGTTTCTTATTTTGATCCCTAGAATACGATTTTCACAGAGCAATGAGCGATTTTTAAATCGGCCCGCCCTATACATATATATGTATGACTAAATTTCTTTTTTTTGCAAATATATTTATGTTTATTTGTTTTTGATACACACACCTCCAGCGTATTTAATTTCACCTCTCTATTCGCGGTTTTCCTTTTGTAGTTTTGATAAAAGGTCAACCATAAAATATAAGGAAGAAAATAACAAACAAAACAATTCAAACCCAAAAATGTTGAAAAGTAAATAACAGAAACTACCAAAGGCGTGGTCAATTCTTATTTTTCAGTTTCTAGGGTAAATCATTCCTTTATCCTGTGCAAATATTGTTCATACTGTAAAGGGTCCTTCGAAAGTGACGCCTAGATGTCCATAGTGAATAATTTGTAGATGGCACCTTTTTTATGTCATCTTTGACATTCGTCAAGTAGACAGATGTAGAATTTTACACGACAGAACAGCGCGTTAAAATTGTTGAAAGTTATTATGAAAATGATCTATCTTTAAGAAAAACATTTCAAAAAATTCGTGATTTTTTGGTGGAAATAATCGTTCGAACCTGTCGACAATTTAAAGGTTCGTCGAAGATAGAAAAAGAACTGGCAGACCAAAAACTTGACGTTCTACTGCTATACCGCAAAGTCTTGCTGGACAAAGGATATCTCGACGTTCTCAACAATTAGACATTCATTAAACGACTGTTTGGCGGGTTTTAACCGTATATTTTCACGTGTCGTTGGCCACTTAAATGATGTAATTTTTCACATATAATTATTAAGAGTCGTATTTTGATTAAAAATAGTGAATTCGGAAATAAACTAAATTTATTCTTTTATTTTAATGCAATATCGTTTGGAAGACCCTTTACATGCATCGTATTTGCATACATACCTAGTAGGAAAATTGCTGCAAGATTATGCAGGTATTAGGCCTTACTAGGCGAAACCTCCGTTTGAAATGCAGATCAGCACTTAAGTATTTTTCCCATTGTAAGCTCGTTGAACAATTATAGTCGAAGAGTTTGCCAAACTAACCAGTTTTCACAGTCCTGAATGTCACAGTAAATGACATTTTATGACAGTTTGGTGTTAAATATTTCTCTCTGACAAATAACTGATACATTGTATAGTATGGTACAAGGAGGCGCAAAGTTATTCATCCATTTTGTTTCTGAATAATTTTTTACTACAAAAAAAAAGTGATTTTAAGTGATGGAAATCTTTATTTCGAGCTTTATGAACTCCATTGCTTGAGTGTTTGTATACTCCTGCTGTCAAGTTCATAAGTGTCAAATATGATTGAAGTGCAATCTTATTTGCAAAAATTATAAATCTTCCAATAGGGTGGTTAATTTGGCGCCAGCTTGTTTAAGTATTTGCACATAAGCCGCACAGTCTAGCAATTAAGCTTAGCTTTTTTTTAATTTGAACTTGAACTGAGTTTTATCCCGGTCGACTATTCCTACTCGTACAAAGCAGACGAGCTGGTAAGAAAGGGTACTTCCCTATAACTTACTATACGTTGATCTGGTAGATTTCTTCTTGCAATTTCTTCTTAATTCTTTCTGAAAGAAGTAGATACTAACTTGAAACATTAAGGCACCTGCAACTTAGCTAAGCTCAGTGTGGAATGAGAGGAAATCGCAAGGGCTACTCAGGTCATCTTCTTATCGGAAGACAAATTGAACGACTAGAGGTCACCCAAATTGGCACTTGGCAGCAGTGTTGCCAGAACCAATCGCAGCAGCGTACTAAAGCGATGATCAAAAAAGTAATAGATTGCTGTACTCCGTAATAGGAGTCTAAGCAAAATTAAAAAAAAAAATAAAAAAAAACAACAAAAAAAAACATTTTTCTAATAGCGGTCGCCCCTCGGTGGGCAATGGCAAACCTCCGAGCGTATTTCAGCCATGAAAAAGCTTCTCATAAAAAATATCTGCCGTTCGGAGTCGGCTTGAAACTGTAGGTCCCTCCATTTGTGGAACAACATCAAGACGTACACCACAAATAGGAAAAGGAGCTCGGCCAAACACCTAACAGAAGTCTAATTTTCGTTTAATAATAAATATGCAAGACAAAATACGGATTCCTTCTTATACATACATGTAGATATTCTTTTATATTAAATTCTTGTTCATGGTCCATTGAAAAAATAATCCGCAATTATTTCACGTGAGTAAATGTTCAGAAACACTCACCTTTCCATACTGATGTATCAACAGGATTTAATTGACTAAAACGAAAACCAAACACTCACTATCACACTGACATGCTCATCACAGTGACAATTCTCGAACTGAATAAACTTCTAAGAAAGCAGTAAAGCTCATTCAGAAAGGCAGAGTCAAATAAACGTCATAACACAGTCAATAACACAGGATATCACTAATAAACATATATTCTTCCAACATAAGCGGGTTTAATATTTTAAGCCTTTATGGCCAATGCGCACGTTGCAAGTTGCAACGTGTTGTATCGTGTTGTTGTATCAAAATTGACGATGTGCAGTAGCGGAGAAATTATTGTCAAAAGGGCGAATGAAACAAAAATATCTCCAGACATATGTCCTTTTAGTATACATCATGTTTACTTTTATGACTGCTGCTCGCCCTCTCTCGTTAACAATGGGACTTACATAAGTAGCGATGGATAAAGAAGGTCTTTTATAAAACATTTTTTTCAAATTTTGGCTGAAATTGTAATTTAAAACATGAACAATTTTTTTCCTGTTTCCTCTTAGAATTGGAAATTGTAACAGATTTCATATGAAGTGTAATAGCGTAATAAACTGAGAACAAATGTAATAGATATATTACAATTGTAATAGACTGGCAACACTGCTTGGCATGACGAAAAAGAACCCTGCTCTCTTGTAAGTGAAGGCAAACATTTTTGGGAACAGGGTTCTTAAGTGAAATTAATATATATTTTTATCTATGATACTTGACGGTTAAATATAACTAGAACTATTTGCTAGTGCTCCTTTCTTTTTTAATGTAGGCTGGTTACTAGGCCGGGTCGATTTGTGGGGAGGCCAAAAATTCGCCCATTGCTCTGTGAAAATCATATTCTAGGGATCAAAATAAGAAACTTTGTCGAAGAAACCATACCTCTAAAACGAATTCTAATGTCCCCCAATTTGGGTCGAACTTTTTGGTTTCTTTTCTCACGTAAAGGCCAAAAATGGTGATATTTTGAAATGATTGTGTGGGGATCCCCCCAGGGGAGTTCCAGGGGGTGTGCCACTGGCATGGGTGGATCGGCCGTCCAAAGTTAGTGGGGGTCGGTCATACATTTGGACTCGATTGGAACACTCTAAACGGGTCAAAGTGGGATTTTTCGTTCGACCCAAATTGGGGGACATCAGAATTCATTTTAGAGGTATGGTTCCTTGGGCAAAGTTTCTTATTTTGATCCTAGAATACGATTTTCACAGAACAATGAGCGATTTTTAAATCGACCCGCCCTACTGGTTACCTATCACCTCCTTTTTGTGTAATAATAATGGTAATAAATACAACTACAACTATCAAACTATCAAATAAAATCAGATCGCACGAATAAGCAAGTCAATCATGAAGAAATATAATCTTGAGTTGTGCTTCTTGATTAAGTTTCTTACTAAGCAGGGAACAAAATACAGATTATTATGAAACAAATGTCATATATTTATGTCGGACATTTGTGCAAGAAAAACACAATTTAAAATAAATAGTCTATCATCATTGCTTAAGGTGGCAGATAGCTGTAAAATTTGGAAAACAAAAAAATTTTTTTTTCATAAAATGTTAATAAAGCGTTTTTCAGTAAGAGCGCTTCAACTTTTTTTTTGAATAAAACACAAACGGTTTGACTTTTTTAACTAATTTTTTTTTTATTATCGAGTTTGAACATATACATTTAAGTATGAAATTCGATTTCTTTTGCATGACCACCGCGTGCACGTTTTACGAAGTCCAATCGTTGAACCCAATTTTCGACCACTCTTTTGCATAAATCGGCCGAAATTCCAGCAATTTCGCGTTCAATATTGGCTCTGAGCTCACAAATCGTCGCCGGCTTGTTACTGTAGACCAATGACTTCACATAACCCCAAAACGGGACGGCTTGTTAAATGGACCGTAAAATGACCGTAATGCTCTTAAAGTAGCAGCAACAGAACGATTATTTTCATAAAAAATTTGCACGATTTGCAATCGTTGCTCAAGTGTGTAGCGTTCCATGATGAAATGTATACTAATGAAGTTTACAAATGACAAGCGAAAAATAAAAAATATTGCGTCGTTCGCCCTCCCTATCGGAAAAAAGTTGAAGCGCACCTATTGAAAAACGCTATATAATCCTTTAAGAATATGTAAAAAAAAATGTAGAACGTAAATTTAAGTATTTCTTATATAATATTATAGATCGTCAACCGTGACGACTCTGTTCTTTGCGTTCGAGCGCTGAGAGATTTAAAGTTAAATTTTCATGTATTCAAACTTTAGACGCGGTTTTCTCAAAAGTATATTTTTCGAATTGGCGTACACGATAACTCGAAAAGTTATTGACCGATCTTCTTACCTGCAATTTTACACACATATTTTTTATCATATTACTTTCTATGTGAATACAAGTTTTCGAAAATTTATCAAAAAAATTATTTTTTCGAAGCAAAAATAGTAGGAAAATTCGCCCCACAATTCATTTTTTTTTTAAGCATTTTATTCCGCCAATTTTTTCCCCCCAATTTTTGTTTAATTCATTTAGAAATTATGACATTAATAAACAAAAAAAATTTGGTTTTTTGTTTTCCGGTCACTGACGCCGATGCTACAATGCCCGCCGATTGAGAAGCCCCGCTGCGACCTTCCTGGAAGTATTGAGTGTACATCCGCCATTTTAAATGATTAAAATAAAAAATTTTATGCTGCTACAATAACAACATGATGACTTTTATTTTTTGGAAATAAGAATGCACTTATTGACCGATTTCGGAAAAAGAATATGTCAATATTATCAGAACATACTACGTTAGTATTTTATGGTGAAAGAGGAAGGAAGGAAAATGTAGCCATTCACAATAGTCATGTTCAGAAAGCAGTCCTACACATGCGTATCTTCGAAAACTGCGCCCTACAACCCAGATTTTAGCCCTTTCAGATTATTCATTATTTCAAAAAATAAGAAAAAACACTCCGAGGACAAGCATTTACTGATTATGATGAAGTAAAATCGGGGAGCGCTGCCCATTTTTCAGGTCTAGATAAAACATGTTTTCCTATGCATACTTATACTATGCGCAAAATTAATTATCAATTTTGTGTTTGTTTACTTTGTTTACTAAATAAAAAAAAGGGATTTTGAGTGATGAAAATTTTTATTTTGACCTTTACGCGTTCCATTGCTTATTTACTTGTATACTGTTGTCTAGTTCAAGGGTGTCAAATTTGATTGAAGTACAACCTCATTTGCGGAAGTTTTAAATTTTTCGATAGGATGATTAATTTTGCGCTGCCTTGTGTAAACAAACTTTGTGAAATATCTGAGAATTGTATTAGACGTAATAGAAAAGAAAAATCATTCATTTCACACTTCTTCATTGGGCGTACTCTGTGATCTTTCTTTGCATCTATTACATCTTTCAAGCTGAAAAAACAAAAAAAAAAAACACACTTTAGCACATCTCGCCCTTGATTGCCTTATGTTATGTATGTATATATGGATATATAGCATAGCTCTTATACATCATCAATATCACAGAATGTGTTTGAGACTGCTGGTGAACATAGCCAATGCAATCAGCGCATAAATGCAAATTGTGTATAAAAATTTTCCTATTGGGCATCCTGCATGTGCTGCCAAAAAGTTGAATACCCTTGCAAACATATACTCATATGCACATATGTATGTATGTATGTTTGTGAATGGAACACGAGTGCACGATAAATTTTTTTATAAGTTCGCAGTTATATCAAACAAAGAATCAGGTCAACTTTCGACCTCGCATATCAGCAAAGATGAATTGATTGATTTTTGAATTGCAAAGCGAATTGAAAACCAATTTAATTTTGCTGCATTGTGGACATCTACTAACAGACTTTCGACCTTTACCTTTCGTTGAACAAGAAATAAAAGGCTTTGCCAATCTGGTTAAAATTAAAAAAGGAACGAAATCGCAAACGCAATGATGGATGTGATATCGGCGGCACACGTGGCAACAACAAAAAAAAAGAACAAAAAAATTATAGTAACAATACTTAGCACAAAACAAAAAATAAAAAAATAAAAATGCAAACAGCTCAATTCAATTCATTCGTCATTATTAGAAGATCGTGTGGGTGTTTGCCAGAAAGGTGATCACCACAACGATTAATCGGCTGCGTGTGTCTGATTGAAAGTGTGTCCAGTTGTAATCATGTGTGTGTGGCTGTGTATGGGTGCATGCGAGTGGATGGTTACTGTATTTGCTTTGCGGGCAATCAACTGCATTTGCGTTTTCCCAACTAATCCTGCGCACGAATGTCGCCTGCTTACTCCACCCCCACCCACATAGTTGCTCTTTTGTACTGTACATAGAAGTTTTATGCGGAGCATTTACGCTTGATAAGATATCAACTCTACAAATACGCACATACTTACGTGCATACATACATATTCATATTTTATGCTGTGCGTCCCAAAATGCGTATAAGCTTTGAGGCTCGGACAGTTGTAGAACCATCAATAATTAAATTACTTATTATTCCTTACATACGCACTTATCTACATACGAGCACATCGTAATAAAGCGTGGGCAATCGGCTAAAATTGCTATATAAATCTCGGTTTAACCCTTTAACTATTTATGTAGAGTATACTTTTCCGAGCGAAATGAAAATTTTTCGCATAATATCGAGTATACTTGTCGTCAAAATTAAAAAAAAAAATCGCATTCGTATTATCATTCAACAAATCAATTGTAATTTTTTCCCCTGAAAAAGGGCAAATAAAGATCTTTTAAGACATTTTAGAATATTCATTAGTCTGGTAACCTTCTTTATTTTAATACACAATAGCTTTAATTAAGCAGAAATGACACATTCAGGGAAGTACCGTTACAAAACGATCTTTTCAAATAAAAAAGCATTTCTCAGTAGATTGTGCGATGCCATAGTTCAGAGAATGGAAGTTATGCAAGAATGATAAAAACAAGATTGCGCCCAACAGAGAGTGCGTGACGATACATTGGCCGAGTTGTACAGTGTTCCCAACCATTTGCTCTTCGCAATAAATTTAGTGCTTTTTTGTTTATTATTTTTAATTTAAGCTACCGAAACTGTAAGTTAAAAAAAACTTTATTAATAAACAAAAGAAGGTTAAAAAAGGTCACTCTGAGAAGATTTTAGTCTTAATAAAAATTTGTTGGTTCTTATAAAATTTAACATATTGAAAGTGCAAGTTTAATTTTTTGCTACTTTTAATGTTATGTTAGAGTATTAAATATTCTTCCCTCAACTTTTCTTAACATTGAAAACCTTTTTAAACATTTTAAAAAGCGTTTGAATTTACTGAATGCGAATTAAAACCATAGAAGTGTAATCGTTTCTTCCGGTCCTCAATCCTTAGTGGAACATAGGGCATCACGAGGTGTATTCATAGTAAAAATAAGCAACAAATACCAGAAAATGCTGAAGAAACTATATCCAAAATTTTACAAAAAGAGTAGCTCATCTTGTAACATAACCTCAAATGCTAAGTCGTTCTCTTAACAAAAGACAATTTGTCACGCATACAGAGTTCTTAAGCAATTCAATACAAATTTGGTATTTTGTTTTCTTTAAATGGACATTTTAGCGCGTTTTCATATCCAAAGCTAGGCAACACTGCAGTAGCGAGAGAGAGATTTGACTGCTGAAAGAAGAAGAATACCAACAATGGCAATGCGACCAGATGTTAAAAAAAGTAAAACTAAATATAACTGAGTGAATTATTGAACTAATTAAAACAAAATATATTTTACAAAACTGTAAACATTACATTTTAATTAGAACAGACTAGAAAAATGTCATGAAGAAAGAACTAAAACTCCGAGACTAAATAACAAAAAAAAAATATGCTTAATTAAGTTACGAAAATGGTAATCTGGTCATACTGGTGCTAATACAACGTAACTCATTGTCAAATTCGGTGAGAGCAAAGTAACGGTTCCGGGATAGGCGCCATCTCATTATTCTTTCCATCCTGGAGGCTATGAGAGTCTTTTGGATTTTATTGACAAGAAAAATAACAGTTAGTACTTTTATTCCTTTGAGGAATAAAATTGTGAAATACATAATTGTAATTATTCCTACCAGATGTGCATACTGTTCAAAAGATAATATTTGAATAGAATCCAGATATTGGTGCCCCAGGTCGTATTATGTGCTGAAACTTGCTTTAAAAACTGTCATTTTCCTTAATGTAGATTTTTAGTTTTGTAACTTGGATTTTTTGAAATTTATTTGATCTTTAATTGCCTCTATTTTCATTCCTATAGTGCCTTAATTTTATCTTTATGTGATATATTTTTTATCAATGAAATAAATTTTCTTTGCTAACAACGAATAAAAATTTATATTTAAAAAAAAACCAACACGCAACGTGTGATTTTTGGTCATAATTGCCTACTTTTGCAGACATAAACATTTTACTCCGTTTATGTCGAGTATACTCGTCTCCGCTGGAAAATAATAAAGCAGACAGAAAAAGTTTTTGGAAACAAAGTTAAACAGCTGAAGGGTTAATATTCTTAGTTTTTCCGTTTGAAAATTCTATCCCTCTTTTGTTTGTATAGGTACGACTCTGTATGCATTGAAAATATCTTGTACTGTTAAAATAACATTTTCTGTTATGTCAGAAAAGTTGACTCTCTTAACGGAGCATAGCTAGAGTATGATAGAGTTTTCGAACGTTACTACAGCAACAATTGCAAGGGAATTCGAGCATTTAAATGCGTTGTTTATCTGTGGTTAAGGTATCATACCACTTTGAAATTTACGAAATGGTTTTTTGCTTAATTTATGTATATGCGAACTGGTGCAAAATAAATTAACCTACTGTAAGATTTATAATTTTTGAAACTGTACTTGTACTTCAATCATATTTGACACTTGTGATGGAGACAGCTGCAATAAACAAACAGACAAACAACGGAGCGCGTAAAAGTCAAAATAAAGATTTCCATCACTCAAAATTATTTTTTTATTTAGTAAAAAAATTATTCAAAAAATAAAATTTGCTGATTAATTTTATATAATTTATTTATTTTTTTATGTGTTGCTTAATTTTTGCGCTTCTTCAGGAACATCTTAAGACATTTCCGATGAAAATATATAATTAATTTAAGAAGTTATAATTATTTGAAGACAATGCAGGAGAGCGCAATGCATTTTTTCATCTTCTTTTGCGTTTTTCTAGAATATCCAAAATACATTTTATACAGAGCAACGTAGAATTTTGATCAATTTTTTTACTAACTTTTTACTAAAACAAAAAATGTTTAAAGTGTTCCCATTTGCGTAAAAATTAATTTTTTAGAAACTTCTGCGATACTCTGTAGATAATTTATCAAATTTAAAGAAAGCCTTCACATTCTTGTTTATGATACAAATTGTGGTGCCATGCATGGAGGGCCCTCAAAACACTCTCTCACACACACTGATTTTTTTCCAATTCCTTATTATAAGTTTATTGGTGTCCTCCTCTACTTCGTCGGCCCGTCTTGTTCTCTGATCTTCCTCTTGCTCTAGTGTGAACGCTCTGCCTTCTACAATTTTATTCAGCGCTCTTAATCGGTGCGCTTTGATGAAACGTATAACATTTTCGCCATTTATAAGCTGGCCTAGCTCGTCGTTCCACCTTATGCGCCACTCACTGTGATCTTTGATTGCTCCAACAATTTTTCTGAGTATTTTTCGTCCGAAGGTTTGCAGTTTTGCTTTATCTCCTTCAAGTATCGTCCATGATTCAACCCCATAGAATAAGACTGGTCTAATGACGGTTTTGTACATAATCAAGACCTTTGGCGCATATGATTCCGAAATTGGAAAATAGTTCTTAGAAATATATAAGAGTTTGTCAATGGGTCAAGATGAGGAAATACGGGAGCGTGTCATTATTCTGTTTTACAAAATTCTGGATGACAAAATTCTGTAAATTTCAAACAAATTCTGCTTTTTAAAATTCTGCTCTTTTAAAATTCTGCTTTCTAAAATTCTGCTTTTTCAAAATTCTGCATGTTTAATGCGAAAAATTCTGCTTTATTCAAGTTTTGTGATTTTCGTCATACAAGAAGTAACAAAATAAACATTTAATTCATAAATATAGTACATATTTAGTTTAGCCAATATTTTAGTTTAGCCAATTACAATATTATTTGCAATTCTTTTTTAATATGTAGTGTGACTTAATTTATTTCTTTTTTTAATAATTCTTCGCAGCTGTTCGTTTTTTTTAGAAGAGTTCTACGCAAAAATACTGTGGATTGCGTAGCCGGAGTTGGACTGATGAGGGTTATTTTTTTGAAGCGCGGCCGAAGGCCGCCCACGAAAAAAAGAGTTCTACGCAAAAATACGGTGGATTCTATCGAAACTGAAGAAAATATTATTATTATTATTATTTTTTATTTAATATCTCGAATAATAATAAAAAATAATAATAATAATAAATTAAGTAATTACATTACCTCTTTAACATTGTTAACATTGTATTTTGATACAGTATTTTGTAATACAGAATTTTGAAAGCAGAATTTTAGAAAGCAGAGTTTTAAAAAAGCAGAATTTTAAAAAAGCAGAATTTTGAAAAAGCAGAATTTTAAAAAAGCAGAATTTTAAAAAAGCAGAATTTTAAAAAGCAGAATTTTGTTTTTAGAATTTTGTACAGACAGAATTTTGACACCAACCCGAGAAATACGTAGCTTGATTGATGAAGTCTTGAAGAAGGCCAAAGCCATAAAATCTTAGCAAATTGATTTAGGCTGATGTGGTAGAGTCATTGATGTAGTCTTTCAAAGACTAACTATTTATTCTAGCAACTCTTAAATATTCGCTGAAACTGCTCTTCCCCTCCCTTTGTACCCTTCTACTGCTAAGAGCCTCTATAAGCAGTGTAAGAGGTGGTATGCAATTTTTATAAACAAGTCTGATTAAACATGATATTCTATTATCCGGTCAGAAAATATTTTAATTTAGAAAACAACCCTGACGGTTCGTAGCAAAGTCCCATCTTAATCTGAGGTCTGATGGTAAAAAATAACAAAACGAAAGTTCAATAAATTGCTTGGCGGCGAAGTTGTGCAGTCAAAGAGCAAAGCAAAATAAAGCAATGAAAACGTTAAAAAAATAAACGAACGGTTTATGATGTCATATGGAATATGCATACAATACACACATACATATACGAGTACATTTACCATACACTGGCATACATTCTCACCCACCTTCATGAAATTGTCTATATGTTTGCGCCTCTACAATATTCAATTATTTATATTGTGCTTGACATTCGTTGCATGCACCACAGCGCAGACACAGGCATCGGCAATAGAGCAACAACACTCAGTGCCTTTGTTTACTTTGCTATAAAATCGGAAAAATATAAAAAACATTCAATTGACACAAACAAAGTCACATCCTCACACACCCTTAGAGGAATATTTACAGCTATTAGGCTGTGCAGTGACGACGACAATCAACGCCAGTGTCGCTTCCTTGTCTGCAACCCATTGATGACGCGTCGACATTGTATAAATAACGGCGTTGTCCTTTGGACATCCTTTTCTCTTAATCTTGCTCTTTGCCCAAGGACTGGCCTTTGCTCGGCAAACGGATGCATTGACTTTCCTGTCTAACGGTGTTTAAATGTAGTTGTTGACTTTTGGTCGCAAGGCATGGCCCTGATTGCGGTTAAAAGCGGGGGGTAAACGATGTGTTATTGGGATATGAAAATACCTTGTGGGAATTTTATGTTTATCACCTCATTATGCAATAATTGTTCACAATTGGATAAGCGGCTTTCGTTTCAAAAAAGTTTGGCGCTGCGTTATTGAAACACAAACAGCGTAGAGAAAAAAATTGTATTATTGGAATCACACTAAAGAGTTGCGTTTGAGTGACACAGCGTAAATATATCTTCAATGAGGAATTTGTGGTTGTTATTGTACAGGACCATTCAAAATATGTTTTTGAAATGTCCAGTCCCTGAGTGAGGTAAGCCTACCCCACTAGAAAGAAAATGCAATACAATTTGAAGAGTGAATGCAACAGCAAAGCGCCAAATCCAATGACTTAAATCTGGGGGTATACGTCGAAAATGTTGAATTGAATTGAAAAATGATGCTCTGAAAACGATTTTGATGCACCAGCTTGATATGAAGTGTTGATGGAGTACTTAAGATATTTGGTTTCGTTCGTCATTCAAGGCTGGTCAGTACGATCCCACTAACCCAGAACTGCCTTTATATCTACGGCAGTTTTGAAGTGAGTCAAGCTTTTTTAGGACGCCATGGCACAACGCATTAGAGTCCTTTAATGGTGAACACAAATGGTGCGCAATAAACCTACAGTAGAATATTTCGAACCACTCCGCGAGCAGCAGAGAATAAGAAGAATATCGTACTCATTGGCTGAATGGCGTCAGACAAATGTAGTTCTGCGTGAGCTCGGCTCGCTTTTGATGAGTCAAAGCGAATAACTCCACGCCGGCGTTGAGATTGAATTTAATTTATTGGAAATTTTAAAATTTTTTTCAATTCACTATTAAATCTAGTCCAGACACCTAACGCCAATTATTTATTTATTAAATCGTGGAAATCGCCGAGTCGAACCTTCATGTGAGCCGTAATTCCATTGCCCATTATTTCAACTGATTTACTCCACCGACCAACTTTGATAGAAAGGCATTCAAAAATAGTTTATGTAAAAAAATTTTAAATATTAGAAATATCTCATACAGAGGGATATTATACTTTTTTACCCCTGGGTTTGAATTTTCTCTTAGTGACACTGTCTCTGGTACAATATTTGTTCAGCCCGAGAAAGAAGATTATTTTGGGTATTTTTTTTATTATTTTCCAACAAAATCTTACCATCTCTCAAAAATTCATGTTGGGAATGAGATAGAGTGTCGACTCTCTCTGTATGATGATGAAACCACAGACCATATCTTGTGCAACTGCATAGCCTTGACAAAGACGAGACTGCACATTTTTCAACGAGATCAAGTGGATCCGAATGCAATCAATAATTCTCACAAAAAGCACAAAAGATCTTTTAGATCGGAGTGCCGGCCAATTAGCTCACTACGCACAGAAACTGCTTCAACTTTGAGTAACGTCTTTGTTACAAACAAATCAATGATCGTCTGACCTTGCTTTGGAAAGGTATTGTCTTTTGGGCATCGTCCGGGAAAGTCGTCAACAAAAAAAAAAAACAAATTACTCAAAGGATACACCTATTTAGCAGCATTTGATTTTTTTTATAACGGAACTCTAAGTTTGAATTTTTTCCGGTCACGCTTCTATTAGACAAGTGCATACAGTCTACTTTGTAAAAATGATAAAAAAATATTATTTTGAATATTTTTATATTGTAATGTAAACAGCTTAGCGGCATTTTCACCTTGCAAACGGCCCAGAGCTGAAACAAAACAAATGCTCGCCAGCCACATTTGATGGAGGAACAGATAGAAAGAAAATGTTTTAGCAGAAAATGTGACCCTAGTATTCAAAAATGATACAATATCTTGGTAATAGATATTCATTAAGATAAGTGTCCAATTCGTTATTTAATGGAATACATTTTTTTAATATAAATTATCAAATAAATCCAAATTCCAAGGTTGTTTTCCAATTTTACGGAGGAATAAATATTAAAAATTTTTCTGCCAAAGTTCGGTTTTTTTCCGAAGTAGAAAACCGAAATAAACTTTTGTGGCCGAACATGGCCAAAGTTAAAGCGGACTCGAAGTCGAAGTTTGGTCAACCTCTGCTCTATTAAATGATCCTCGTATTTATCGCTCAATTGCCTGTAAGAGTGTCATAACTGAAAACAAGAATCAAGAATAACGACTTCAAAGTTTTCCATTTATTATGCCTCGTTAGTAAAAGGCATCACATTTTCATGTAATAAGATGCTGTTAATAGATAAGGCTGATGCTTTCCATTTAAATTCAACCGGGCTATTCGGGTCATGTTCTTCGATTTCGATGTAACTTAAATATGTTGCTCTCTGGTCAAAATAATGAGACACGTATTTTTTTGTTCGCCCGAACAAATTTTTTTTCAAGAGTTATCGGCAATTTTGTTTTTCGCCTCAAACTCGATTTTTTTTAATTATATAAGAAAATTTTTTTTTTTAAATGCCCATAACTTAGTCAAAAATGAACCGATTTTAATAATTTTGGATTCAAAATGATCGTAATTACATACACAAGCGACTTCATGTAGAAACAATTGCAAAAAAGTAGTTGAAATTTTTTTATTTAGCAAAAAAGAAAAAAAATTGAAATTTTTTCGAAATTCAATATTTCAAAAAGTGTATTTTTTTTTTTTTTATAACTTTTTCCAAATCAAAAGGACATCTCAAACTTTAATTGAGCTGAATGCCTAGTAGCTAAAATGAGTTGTTTTTGAGTAATGAATTTTTGAGTAAACACCCTGTTTCGAAGTTTTTGTTTTTTGCAAAAGAAAAAATTTTCAACTACTTTTTGCAACTATTTCTCCATGGAATCGCTTATGTAAGTAATTACGATTATTTTGAACCCAGAATCATTCAAATCGGCTTATCCCAAATTGTGTCGGTTATGGAAAATTTCATGAAAAGGATATTGTCCTGTAAGCGTGGTTGTGGTGGTCATTTGCCTGATGTTATTTTCCACTATTAACGGCATGCCTTTCTCTTTATAATGAAATAAACATCCGATCATTTGTATCAAAAATTAGCATTTTTGTTTGAATATAAAAATAACACCTGTTAAAAAACCCTAGACCATGGTGCAAGCACAGTATTCACCTGATATGACCCCGTGCGACTTCTTTTTGTTTCGCAAGTTGAAGGTACCACTTCGTGGAAGAAGATTTCAGTCGATAGAGGAGATCAAAGAGAATGCGACGAAGGAGCTGAAGGCCATTCCTTCCTACCAGGGGCGCATGGAGGACTGGGTTAAACGTTGGCACATAGGTGTTGCTTCAGACGGGTCATATTTTTTTGTCTTATATAGAAGCCACGTATTCACCACCATTTAAGTAATAGATGAAACATTTTACGGTGGTACCATTTACTTGATCGAATTTTTATTCGGAATAACGTCGATCAAATAAGCGTATTTCTATATTTTCGTATAATATAATAAATTAACTAAAATTTAATAAATATTTCAGCGCGTTCACTAAGCATTAGTTGTTTTATTTAGTAGCCGGCACTTAATCTCACTGCCTAGCAAACATTTAATAAAAACTATTTGGTAAAAAGTATTGTATATATTTCAGCTTGTCACTTGAAAGTTACATTAACTTATAAAGGGTTAACATAAAAGAACAGCTGGTAGTTTTTTCTGCATACTTACCGCAGTTTTTGTTTTTTTAGGTTATGATGTTCTTTCAGCAAACAAGTGGTATGTTTGACCTATGAATTGCCTTAAACAACCCGATATTTTAAATAATGCAGTCAATCAATTGTACTGTACCGACCCAAAACGATAAAATGGGCCATAAATACCTGCTATTTTTTTATTTGACACGCTGCTATTTATTAAAATTAATAGATTTTTTATTCATAAATCAATAAAGTTTATTGCTTAAATGTAAACAGAGAGGATCATCAGCAACTACAAGCCAGTGTTCCGTGTACAAATAAAGGGGGTGTGCAGTGGCTCTTAAATCCTGTGAATGTGAGATATACTATGCATTATATATACACATTTCTGTAGTAGATATGTACGTACATGTACCCGTATATGTATTCACGTATTTTACGTCCATTTACGTCTGAATTCGATATTTAGTAGATATTTGCATCGCTTTTTTATGATGCCGCAAATGCTAATTTTGAAGCCACCAACGAAATTCCGCTATTCAGAAGCCACTGAATTGCTTAAGAAAACATTTTTGAAGCCAAAAAGTCTTTGATCTCTCCTGTATCGTTCATAATAAAAAAATATCATTATTTATTTAGAAATGAAGATGAAAAGTGCGCCAAACTGAGACGTTGCACTAAATAAGAATGTTTGGAAAGTATTTATGTAGCTGTATTGGGGTACGAGTACAGTAGATTCTGTTTTTATTCGATATATATAATACGTTCCGCAAGAAACAGCATAAAAAAACAGCATAAAAAAGGTACCTGTTCTATAGTAAAACTATTGATACGTTTCAAAAGTGCTAAGAACCGCATAAATCTGAAATAATTAAATAAAATCGCATAAACAGAAATTTTATTTTTGAAAATTATATCTTTATTTAAGAAACGTCAGAATCGAAAAATAAATTTACATCGTCAGAAATAGAATCAGACGATACCCGCATGTTGCGCATTCGTTTAGGATTTGGCGTAAAATCACTTCCGTCACTTGAGAAATGTACACGTCTGATCTAGATGGTGATGCAGGCGGTTCCATACTTGTATGGTTAGCATTTTTGATATAATCTGTGATGAGTTTTTGCTTAGCGGGTTTAGAATCTTGTTTATATGCATAATTCCCGATAGGTCGACATGCATTTTCTAATTAAAAAAAACCCGCACTATTTCAAAACCGCATAAAAACAGAATCTACTGTATTTGGAAAATTGTTGTGAAAAAAGTGTATAAATGTGGAATAAAAATGGTTTAATTGCACAGACAAAATGTGAAAATATGGCATATAAGAAAGAGAGAGAAAGGGGTAGAAACCGCGGCAATCAAGCAAGCGAGAGAATAAGTCACATTTGTACAATCAAGTATACGAGTGCATACAGAGTGTTCCCCAAAAATGATTAGATGGATTACAGATTAATTTGCGAATTCAAGAAAACAGTTGTAGAATTTATTTAGACAGAGCAAATATTTAAATTGATGCTCAGTTTTGCTCATTTTAAAATGACTACCCCATTTAAAATGACAGCCATTTCTCGAACAGATTTTCTTGAAGTTACCCTATAAGTGTCTAGGATTAGAAGAATACCAGACTTCACGTCAAACTGTTAAATTTTGCTGGAAGCCACCACTGAAGGAAACCACTTTTTTACATTGGGTCTTCACATGAAATATATTTTTAAAAATTTATATGAACTAGGATCGCCCATACGTCGAAATTTCGACGTTATTCGACGTTATATAAATACGGAGAGCAAAATTTAGTCATACCTGTTTTTAGTATTTATAGTCAATGAAAAGAGTTGAAACATATATAAATGGATAGCTCATGTGGAAACTTTTTACATGATATATGTGAATAGATGTATGTAGTAAAATTAAATGTGAAAAATATCCCATTTTACCTGTATTAAGCGATAATATATTTGTCTATTTCACATATGATAATTTTTTTTTATTCATGAATTGGAAACATTTAATTTCATGTATTACGGAAAAAATTTTGTTTTTGTTTTTTGAAAAACCATAATAAAAAACAATCATTAATTAATCTATGACCATCATAATTTCTGAATCAAATTTATAATAGTATTGATTCACAATATATAAGTTTCCAGTTGTTTCATCAACTTTTATATCATGATACATATATATAATATCATGATACATATTCTAACATGATATATCATAATACAGGTAAAATAGTTTGATTAATTTTACCTGCACCTATTCACTTATGTATCTATTTTAATACATTGTGCAAACCGTCTCCACATATACTATCCATTGGTATGTATATGTTTCAACTTTTTTCTCTGACTATAAATACTAAAAAAAGGTACGACAAAATTTTGCTCTCCGTATTAATATATAAATATAAAGGAAGCAGGCTATGCGGAAACCTGTTGCAGTATGTGAAACGAAAAAACATTTTGTGGTATAAACATCTAAATGAAATGGGCACAGAATTCGGATTAACTTTTGACGAATGCATCAATGGTACACAGTGGCACAGCCTTTGCATACAGTTGCTGACAGAATTAAATGCCAAACACACCAGAGAACTTAGCGAAAAGGCACTTGCAAGTGCATCACGCAAATACTTAGACCAAACAAAGGATTCAACCTATACATATGTAAAAGACGGAATGCCGATTGAATATATCTCAATGATTTTCAAAGCACGATGTGGCCTGCTTATGTCAAATGCCACTAAATTCGGGAACGTGTCAAAAATGTGCACAATCTGCAATTGGAATCGAAGAAGAAAATGTGAATCAGTTTATTGGAAGATGTCTTGTACTCGCTGAGTTTTTGCAGAAAATTTTGGTTTTTTGTACTCAGCTTTACGCTATAGAAATTATTTCATAGCAGAATTCGGCAGCAGAATTCTGTCTGATCATTTCACACGTATTTACACACTCGTTCAATCACACGTTATTCAGAGAACGTTAAATATAGAGAATTCTCACGAGCTACGAATAGTGTGAATTGTCAAAAATGAAGTGAAACCGCGAACACTATTTCACCTCGCTTAACTCGACAGCGGGGAAGTTCTTAACAGAGCTGATTACAGTGAATTATGTACAAGTACATTGGCTCTGCTCAGTTTTTGGTTTCTGTATGAAATCAAATTGACGAATGCCGACGGCATTTTGCAAGGCATTTTTGCTTGTGCATTTTTATGTTCCCTTGGTAAACGAAAATTTATTCAATTTGTATTTTCAAACAAAGGTGATGAAGAAAAAATGATTGAATTTCAAATTCAATTCAATATTTCAAATCAAAGTAACTTTAATATTTTGATTTAATTTACCTCTTACATTTTGGTATGTGCGTTTTAGTAAATTTAAAACTAAACAAATTTGATGAAAATTTTTACTAATACAGTTGACGCTCAGAAATCTTAAATTTCAGAAATCTTAAAAGTCCAGAAAACTTAAACGGCTCTGGCGGATAATGTACTGTTCTGAAATCTTAATATTTTTTTAAGTTTTCCGAGCGTTCCATACAAATCGGCTGAGCGAACAATAAATTATGTTGCTAATGCGTGAACTTGCTCAATCGAAGTAAACATTGATTTATTTGTCATTGTTTTGCTTGTATCGCATCTTTGTATACATTAGGGCCAATATTGCAGTGTTGAAAGGAATTCCATTGCGAACGCATTAGGTCAGCAATATTATGGGAATACATTAATTACATTTTTATTTATTGATTTGAATCGATTAAAAATGTCTGCTTCGAAACAAAAAAGATTGTCGCCTGAAGAAAAAGTTAAAATTTTCAATAGTTTAGATGCTGGTGTGACGGCAAATCGTGTAGCGTTCGATTTCGGTATTTCTGTTTCAGCAATTTCTCAAATGAAGAAAAATAAAACACAAATTATGGCAGCGGTATCAAATTCACTTGAACGGGCTAAAAAAAAACGTTACACAAAGCCGAATATTCTGAAATGGAAACAAAATTGTTTGAGTGGTTTATGAACCAAAGAGAGAGAAATTGTCCGATAAATGGGCCTATATTGATGGCCAAAGCAAAGTTTTTTTTCGCGCATATTTATCCAGACAAAAAAGAAAGTGAATTCAATGCGAGTGACGGCTGGTTAACCAAATTCAAACGTCGATTTGGAATGCGTTTTTTGAAAGTGTGTGGGGAAATATTATCTAGTGACACCACTTCAATTACACCATTTATAAATAGTTTGCGCGCAAAAATGAATGAAATGAATGTCACTAATCAACAGTTATACAATGCAGACGAATCGGGACTCTTTTACCGACTTTTACCAGACAAAACATACGTTGCCGCTTGCGAAAAAAACCGCCCCAGGACGAAAAATTCAGAAACAGCGCATTACATTTATGTTATGTTCAAACGCCGATGGATCAAATAAAATCAAACCGCTTGTGATTGGAAAGGCGGCAAAACCACGCTGTTTTAATAATTTCCAAAACCCGCTAAACTATGATCATTCGGCCAATGCTTGGATGACAAAAAAAATATTCAGCAATTGGTTCCACAACGAATTCGTCAAAGAAGTGAGAAGTGAATTTTATTGTTGAAAAAATAATTCTTTTTTTAATTCGAATTCATTGCTAATGTTTATAGGTGCGACGTTTTAGTGCCGAAAACAACATTCCACCGAAAGCAATTCTCTTATTGGATAATTGTAGCGCACATTCACCGATTGATTCATTTTGCTCTGACGACGGAAATATTGTGGCAATGTCCCTTCCACCGAATGTGACAGCCGTCATCCAGCCAATGGACCAAAATCCAATAAAAATAGCAAAACTGAAATATCGAAATATGCTGTTGTCGAATATTGTCGCTCAAGAAGATGCTTCGGTTCATGATATGCTAAAAAGGCATTCAATTCGTGATGCAATCTTAATGTTGAAGTCAGCATGGAATGATTTACCCCAAACCGTATTGGAGAAGGCATGGAACCAAATTTTAAATTGGGACGATGACCAATTTGATAAAGAAGATGATCTGCCATTGTCAGAGCTGCTTTCAAATCTTGATTATGAGCGTGAAATTGAAGACACTAGACAATTACTTTTGAAATTGGGTGTCGGTACCAGCTTATCAACCGATGAAATTGAGGAATGGAATGCTGATATGATCGATGAAGGTGATTTGAATGATATCGATATTGAAGAATTGGAATGTGATGAAGATATTGCGGATGGTGAAGCTGTTTGCTCGAATCAACCCATTCCTTATTTAGATGCAATAAGTGCGGTCAACACTCTAATCAAATGGAACGAGCAAAATGTAGAATGCACAAATAAGCATATGGCAAACTTGTTCGAACTGCGTTCAGACATCGTTAAAAAACAATTATCGAAACCACAAAAACAATGTATTCTTACTGATTACTTCACTCGTTCAAACACATGAAATGTTATTTTTTAGACTAAAACATTAAAGAAAGTTAATGCAATACGCTGCAGTTGTCAATGATTGCTTCAAATAAGATTTTCAGCTTATTTTCAGCCGATTTTAAAAAACGTCCAGAAATCTTAAAAATTCGGAAAACTTAAACAGCCAAATGACAAACAGGTTAAGATTTCTGAGCGTCAACTGTATTTTGAGTCGAAATTAATTCATAGCATACAAGTGTTTTGGTATATCGACATATGTATTTACATTTGAATATGCATTTTTTGTTCCTTTGCCAAACGAATTTTTTTTTCAATTTACATTTTTTTACAGGGAATAATAATATACATACATTTGTATGTATGCATTTTCTAGATAGTATAAAACTTTAAAATAAATAAAGGAAAACTTCAAAGAAACGTATTGCATATATGGGACAACTAAGTTCAATTGCATCTTTATTAAATATAGTGTTGCACGCATATGTGTGCACTGAAGCAACATGACCTACCTCACGAGCATCGCCTTATCATATTGCATGCAATAATTAGGAAGTCAATATTCGAATGATCGAATTCCTGCAAATGCTAAAACAACTTCTTCTGCATATGCATCGACGTGTGTGCATGTGCGTATATACACTTGATCCCTACTATATCTATCTATGTACATTCAATTGATCAAATCAATAAATTCTGTATACAAAACGCTTCATTACCAGGCACACAGAAAGATGGCATATGCAAATATAAATATTGAATTCAAGCAAAACAATGCTTATTAATATACACATATGCATGTATGTACATACAAGCGCACACACAGGGCATTCGCTTTATTCCTCAAAATGCGTATGTCGTTCAAAGCTAAAATTCTATGCCTAGCGACTACAAGAACAAAATGCAGTCATAGACGCAGGCGTAGCGGCCATCATTCTAGTTGCCATAGCGCTGAACAGTCGCGGCGGCGCCGAACAGTTTCAACTATTGTAGTGTGCAACAAAAACTCATCTTCAAAAAATTCATTGATAAATTCGAGCTCATAGTTCTAAGAGCAAGAACTTTCATTCATAAAACGAGCCGCCCATATGCCAATTTTCTCGACAATTCGAAATTAGTCAATATTGGAATATTTCGCGAAGAATTATTTGCCAATATTTGATAAATCTTCAATTTTTGTCAAGTCGAGTGCCCGCGGCATCGTACATACATATGTATGCAAAAATATATGTATGTAAATATGTCGTTCTAAATGCTCGACAGCCGCAGCTGCTGTGCGTCAAGTGCGCGCATGAGCATACAGTAAGTTGCAGAAGAAAACAAGTAGCTTAAAAAAAAGGTCTGATTCGGACATTTTAATACTAAGATAAAATTTGGAAACAATTATTTTATGTTAACTGATAGTAGGCAAATAGTTAATTAGTAGATTACTTTTCGTATGTAGTTTTTCAATTGATAAAAAGTGCACAAAACATATGCATATATGTATCTGCAGCTAGAAACTTACTCTGAAATCAGAGCATTTGAAGATGCCTGTAACATTTCAAGCTTACTGTACATACAATGCTGTGCCAATGAATGTGCGCTGCGCCATGAGTGCGCGCTGGATTTCTTGCGAAGTTTTACCGTTTTATCTTGAGCTGTAGCTGGTGAGCACACATACACACATCATATACATATGCGCAAATGTATATAAATTCTCAAATGTATATAAATTCACAAATTTACATTTGCATATGCCATCTTCCTGTGCGCCTGGTAATGAAGCGTTTGCTATAGAGGATTTTGATTCAGTTGAAGTGAATTCAACAAAGTTTTACAGACACCAGACAGACAGACATTACATATTTATATAATTTTGGATGATTTGGAAAAATTCAAATATATAGGTCATATTAAAAAGCTACCTAACATTCTTTGCTTCTAATCACCAACAAATTCTTATCGACTGCTGCTAAATTTACATAATTCAGCCCCTCACTGTTAATTTTTGTTGAAAAATCTGTCTATGGTGAATTGTCTTCGCGAGACGAGTACCCCTCGAAAATGAACACTTTCCAGTCATTAATACTTCTCTATTCATTAACGTTCTCTGCGTTATTCAGACGGCAACGAAGTAACATGAGCGGAGACTGTGTTAATTTTTTTTGTATATCACCAACACAATCTCAGTTTGTTCGTAAACGGCTGTCATAACCCCGGTTACGTCAGCAATTCGCTGAGGACGGGTTGAAGGCCTGAGGTTGCCTCACCTCTGCACTCTATACATCGTGCGAGTAATGGTGAGTCCCTTCGGCAGATTACTCTGAAGGTCCTGCTGCTTGCGCATATACTATGTTTCCACACTTATAGCGACACTTTAAAATAAATTTACGTTTTCTAAAGTCTGGTCTAACATCACCTTTATCTATTTTTAATAGATTTTACCTAGAAAAGAAAAAAAGGAAGGTATTAAAATGCGTATACGTAAATTTTTTTGTCCCACTCTGTATATAGATACGAGGATTGTTTCTTGTACAAGGTGGTGCAAAATTAATCATCCAATTATGTTTTTGAATAAGTCTTTTACTAAATGAAAGAAAATGATTTTAAGTAACAGAAATCTTAATTTTGACCTCCGCACTCTTTGGCTTGTCTATTTGTACACTGCAGCTGTCTAATTCCCAAATGTCAAATATGCTTGACCGACGACGCTATTAGCAAAAATTATAAGTCTTGCGATAGGGTGATCAATTTTGCGCCACCTTGTATTTTGCGCCTTTGCAGCACTGTGTGTGATGAGTTGTAATTCGATATTTTATCGAAAAGTTTGATATTTTTTAGTATAATTTTACATGTAATGCTTTCACTTACGAGTTGAAAAATACATCTCGCCCAAAGGATGGAATTTACTCGTGATAACTTACGTGCGTTGATTTATTCCGATTTTCGTCGTGGAGTACTTCGATTCTCGATGTTGAAGCACTACATTTAGCCACTGTGAAGGCCATCCAAAGGCGGTTGTTGTGCCAAAAACAGTCGATGCTATGCATCAGTTCATAACCTAAGATCATCAAGTGATGTATTACGAGATAGAGGCATTCTTGCACATTAGTGTGACCAGCACATTCAATTTTGAATGAAGGTTTGGTCATCAAGAAGATTTGTTCTCGTTGGATACCGCATAATTTGACAATTGCGCAAAAAGGACTGGTGTTGATTGGTGTAAAGAAATGTTGAAGAAATTCGGCGGCGGGGGTTCAAAGTATGTCTATGACATTGAAACAGGTGACGAATGTTGGATGTGTGTATGTATGCTGTTTTTTCGGAAAGTCAGCTAATGTCGCAACTATTACTTCTCTAGGGGAGCTGAAACAGTCAATTTTGAGTAGTAAAAAAAATATTTACAGGTGTATAAGCTTAAATCCGCTGATTGCTCGTAGATGGCGTTAGTGAGCATATCAAGTTACCATAGAAATGCCATATTTTTTTTTTGCATGGGTTCGACACCTGTTTACATCAATCACTGCACATCATCAGTGATTTCATACAGCAACACACTTTTTTCCTTACGTAATCATGTCTAATTTTATGCCAAAAAAAGAGCATATGCGGGAAGCTCTACTTTTTTGCTTTAATTTGAAGAAATCGGCTGCCGAATCGCATCGAATGCTTGTGGAGGCCTATGGTGACAGTGCATTATCGGAAACAACTTGCAGAGACTGGTTTCGTCGGTTCAAAGACGGCCATTTTGACTTGAGTGACAAGAAGCGTGAAAATCGGCCCAGAAAAGTTGAGGACCATGAATTGCAGGCTCTTTTGGATGAGGACGATACCCAATCGCAAAAAATGCTTGCCGAGTAGTTAGGTGTCACTCAACCAGCCATTTCCATGCGTTTACGTGCCATGGGAAAGGTCCAAAAAGTCGGAAAATAGGTACCCCATGAATTGAACGATAGACAGATGGAGCGACGCCAAAACACACGCGAAATCTTACTGGCTAGGCATAAAAGAAAGTCGTTCCTGCATCTTGTGGTGACTAGCGATGAAAAGTGGATATACTTTGAGAATCCTAAACGAAAAAAATCATGGGTCGATCCCGGCCAACCATCAACTTCTTCATCAAGACCTAATCGCTTTGGACCGAAGACGATGCTGTGCGCTTGGTGGGATCAGCAGGGTGTCGTTTACTATGAGCTGTTGAAACCTGGTGAAACTGTTAATTCTCATCGCTACCACCAACAACTCATCAAATTGCGCCGTGCTTTGCGTGAAAAAAGGCCTCGTTATGAACAAAGACATGAGAAGCTGATTTTCCTCCACGACAACGCCCCATCGCACACGTCAAGAATGGTCCAAAACTACTTGGAGACAATCAATTGCGAGGTGCTACCTCATCCCGCTTATTCACCAGACCTGGCCCCTTCGGACTATCATCTGTTTTCATCGATGGGTCACGCGCTCGCCGAACAGCACTTCGATTCGTACGAAGACGTCCGGAAATGGCTTGACGAGTGGTTCGCCTCGAAAGATGAAGAATTCTTTTGGCGTGGTATACACAAATTGCCCGAGAGATGGGAAAAATGTATAGCTAGCGAGGGCAAATACTTTGAATAAATTATTTTTTTGCTTTCTATAAAAAAAAATGGGTTTTTTTTTACTAAAAAACAGCGGATTTAAGCTTATACACCTGTACTTGCCAAAAGTTTTCCGAGAATTAAGGAAAACCAAAAGCTGAGGTCGAATCATCCTTCAACTCTCACGTATCGGCTGGCACAATAGAGTTTTTGAGCGCTCAAAAAATCGAATTAATGGTCATCCGCTTTACAGCCCCAATTTGGCACCTAATGTTTTCTTTTTGTTTCTGAACATCAAAAATAAAATGCCAGGTTAACGCTTTTCAACGCCTGAAGAAGCTGTTGAAGCCTTTAAACGGCTCGTTTTGGATGTATCCAGTTCTGAGTGGCAAAAGTGCTTTGAAAATAAAAGCTTTAAGCGAATGCATCCGGTAAGATTAGTTTGAAAAACAATGAAGCCATTTTCATTATTACTTCACTGTATTTCTATTATAAAATATCATATAAAAATAAAAGGCAACCCTCGTGTTTCATTCTAAAGCCCAGAGTATGTAGAAAGACAATACCTGTTGCTAAAAAGTTAGTTCTCAGTAGAAGTAATGTAAACGACTATATTTCAATTTTGGTATCCAATGTAAACATAGCACAACACACCGCCTTATTTACTTAAGAACTTAATTCAGTTTCGATTAAATTGTAAACTGATGCTATCAAAAGAGCCGGTAATGCTTGAAATTGTCCTCCCACTCCGAAGCTGCCAGGTGATTCACGTATGTCGCTTTTAATTAGGCCACAAGCCAGTTCACGCTCCACTATTTCCAAGTTAAATGACCTAATGACAGGTTGGCTGGCTAATTGATATTAAAAGGTATACGCAAATAAACAAACCCCACTATATACATTCATATGTACATACTTACAACATACGTATTGGGCCGGGCTGCCCAATAGGAATTTTCAATCGACTTATCGAAGGGGTATGGGAAACAAAGGCTAGGAGTTATAGTGTATTAGATTTCGTATTCAAATTTTATTTGAATTATTGGAGCCTATTGTGACTCTCTTGGGCCTCGTCATATGCTTAAGAATTTCATGTGATTGTAATTTGGAATCGGAGTCCCTAGCGCATTCTATAAACTGTTGGCTTGGCTAAATAAAGGGTGAAAGTAAAGAGGTTTCGGATTTTAAATTGAAAAAAAAAAAAATTCAAATTTATTAGACAATCTTTATAATTTTTGTGTAGAAAAATTCATGATATTTATTTCTAGAGATAATTCCTTTAAAATATTGGCCGCACCTGCGCCATAATTCGGCCATCCCTAAAGCAAATTTAGAATGATAATCGATATCTCGTGAATAACTTTAGTAATGTTGGCTCCCAATGCCTCAATTGAAGCTGGTTTAGCCACAAAGTATTTAGACTTTACATATCCCCACAAATAAAGGTCCAAAGCTGTGATATCACACGATCTTGGTGGCCAATCCACTGGTCCGAGACGAGAGATAAATTGCCCACCGAAATGACGGCGCAGTAAGTCCATTGCTTCACGGGCTGTATGACATGTAGTGCCGTCCGTCTTGTTGGAGCCAAATGTTGTGGAAATCACGGGCTTCAATTTCCGGCATCAAAAGTCGTTTATCATGGCGTGTTTATCCTATCTGATCACCCTTTACAAATAGGGTTCTGATAGTTTTAAGCAGCAGTCTTCTTTCGATGCGATCTAAATGAAGTCTCACATGCATCAGCTCAAATATTCAAGTAATTAAGCCAAAAACCAACATGTTAAATTTTGTTCCGGTCTTAACAAAGCTTAGTAATACATAGATGTAGTAGAGAGATGCTTGAGGCCTTAGCACTAAATTTACACTCTTCTCCTAATCTTAATAGAATTTTGAAACAATGCTTATATTGATTATGTTATGTAAACTGATTACACTGTGCAACAAATATGAGCAATTTTTCTTGGAATTTTTCTAGGGGATATATATTTTTTCTGTAAACTCAGAGCTTCTTTGTAAAAGGTTCGCTTTGAGAGGACCCTTAGTGAAATTTTATGGAAAATAATTTTCTAACACATTTTAACCCTCTAGCGGCCTTCAAAATACTATTTTATTCGGATTTCATAAAAAAGGGGCCAAAACGACCATTTTGGGAGAGACTTAATGGGTTAAAATGCTCTACAAAGTTATTCCTAGTAAAATTTTTCTACATGTACCTTAGCAACATATTTCTCTCGGATATGTATTTTAACTCTTTTTTCATTTATTCTAAAAACACTTACGCCAAATATTGTAAATTTAAAATGAATCAAATTTGACCAAAGAATGCAAAACGATTTTGAGGTTTTACTATATGATTCTATAGTAAATCTCGGACTCTTTAGCTACAATGGGCTCCGGGCCAAGAAAGTTGGTCTCACATCTGCCACTCCCTTCTGCAGCCATCAAAGCCATGATTAGCAAATGAGTTACTACAACCCACAAGTGAGTTTGGTAGGCTGAGAGAGGCTGCAGATGGAGAAAACTGATGTTACCTGTCATGTCCGATCGACTGTTGTAGATCCTTCTGTTATTAAGCAGAAGGGACTGTTGTCAGCTAGTTGGACTGATGACGAGCCACTTTCTATGGACGAATCACAGGAAAAGGTAGGCATCTCAGACAGTGCACTCTGCCCAGCATGTGGAGAGGAGGATGAGACGGGGCATACCTTTCTGTGCGCTTGCCCGGCCTTCGTTCGAATCAGGCCGGGCATTAATGTGTTAAGAAGCGAACACCTTGCCTCCTTGACACCACGGGATGTAGGTTGGAGGTCGGGTAGATTTAAAGATAATTAAAAGAGTACAGTACAATGGACTTAATTGTGTTTGAGTGCTGTGCTTGCTAGTCTGTCCCGACAAAAAAAATATATATGTATATATGGGTCTAGGTCCTTCATCCAGAGTTGGGATTATTCCACTCCCAGAAAATTACCCTCCAATTATTGCACAGTGCCATCTGCTTGTACTTATAAAAGAAGGCAAACTTTTCTTTGCGAGGCGCAGCATTGCACAACCGGAGTTAGCTGATTTGCTATGTGCGAATTGCAAACACAGCGAGATGCCATTTTCTAATTAAGCTGCGCAAAATGAAAATTTTCAACTCGTTAGGACTCTCTTTACAAAAAAAAAAAGAGACTGACGATTTGCACTAATCCGTTTTGAAATTCACCTTTTAGATGGAAGAAAACTGAAACTTAACGACGATTCGCTTGGAATTTATGTTGCAGCTGAACTTGCTGTGCGAAAAATAATCCATGTTTGTTAACCACTAATAGCTGGTTTAATGGCATACCTGTCAGCCCGCTACGTGGAAACTAACAAGAACTACTTTAATGAAGAGTATTCAAACAGCAGCAAGTGGGTGTGTTTCACATACATATTTACCCACCTGTTCGCAATGTTGAAGACTTGATGACAAATTACTAATTAAATGCATGAAATAGATTTTAAAGAATTGATAGTAAACCATGCATTTGATGGCAGAAATTTTATCACAAAATAAATGAAGGCAAAAATGATCGCATTAAATGGAAATTTAATATTTAAAGTGAATGCAGCATTTGAAGCGATTCTGCTCCGCTCGCTGGCTGTGACTCATTATAAGCACGTATACTCGTAACATACATATTTACAAACTCATATTTCTCTGAAAGTTTTCACTGTCACAGATGCATAGGAATAAGGATTTGCAAGACGCAATTCAATAAAAAACTTTCACGTCGCTTTTCCCTTTTGCAATGATTAAGTTGTGTTTTTATTTTCCGTTAGATTGTTTTCCTTTTCAGTTGTCTGACAAATGCTGCGCTGCTGTCAAAAAAAGTTGCGAAGTGAAAGAAAAGTAGTTGCGTCTCGCATCATTTATATGAAATTCAGCAGAAAAAGTTTTGTATGTTGTTGCAAGCAACGCGGCAATTGTTGAATCATTGCCTCTAACGCTTGCACTGCGTCTATATTTATGTATCGGGTGGTTTTTAAAAGCTTGAGAACTTAAAATGATAATACACAACATAAATATTTTTGGAATGAATTTTGGAATGAATTGTTTTCCAATGTTTTTTTGAAATAGAGCACGGCAGCCGTAGCCGAATGGGTTGGTGAATGACTAACATTTCATTGTGCCAAGAGTAAAAGAAAAAACTAAGTAATTTGCTTTCGTTTTTTATTTATTTATTGTTAAAGCTATTGAAGCTCACCTCACTCCTTCAAGTACAAATTTAAACAAAAACTAAGAGGAAGTTTAAGGGGGGGTAAGGGATAAAAATCGATTTTTTTTTTGCATGTTATTGTAGTAAAACATTTCAAAAATACCGTGTTAAAATTTTAAGTCAATCCGAGTAAAACTTTTTAAGTTATAGAGCATAAAGCCGAGCCGCTTCAAACATCTGCCGAGACGCAGCAGTTGCGCGCGTAGTCCGTTATTTTCTTGACATTTTCATAACTTAAAATTTTAAACGCGGTTTTCTCGAACCTTTTTTTTAAAGTGCGTAGTCATTGGCATTTGAAAACTACTCAACCGATCCTTTTGAAATTTTGCACACATATTTTACATATAAAAAACCTCCCCCCAACGTTTTTTTGCCATTTTTTTTATATTAAGGTGGTTTTACACCTACAAAATGGCGGCATTTTTTCGTCAAAAATCACTTTTTACTTCAAACGACTACCAAATGGCTGAAAATGAAAATAAATCGTCAAAATAAACGTTGGGGGGAAGTTTAACTCATACTTTAACTAAATTATTCGATTTTTTTGATTTCAGATGATTCTACGCTGAGATATGCTGACTACTGCAAAATGTATTTTTGAAAAGACGTCTACGTAAATGTGCTCTCATTCGCTCATTTTGCAATATTTTTACATGAAAATTTTATCAAATATTCTTGAAATGTTACTTTATAATATGCAAAAACTTTTAATAAACTGACTTCAACCGTTTCGCTACAATAAATTCATGAAAAAAGTGTTTTTTTTTTTAGCGGTTATCCCTCATATACTAATTAACTCATATACTAATTCGTAAAAAGGGGAAATATGTAAATTATACTAACGGAGCTTTCTGTATGCATTTTATGTAGTGAGAGATCCGATCAAAGAGAGAATCATATTGGAACGAAAAAGGGATTACATGGCTCTAGGCCGAAACCTCACGGACATGAAACATGAAATGTTGGAAAAAGTTTTTTCTAAGAGTGATCGCCCAAATAATACAATAATGGACGGTAGACGGTATTTCTGCCATGAAAAAGCTTCTCATAAAAACCCATCTGCCGTTCGCAGGCGGCATAACGGCATAACATTGTAAGTCCCTACATTTGTGGAAAAACATCAAAATGTACACTAAAAAAAGGAGAATGAGGTCGGTCAAACATCGAACAAACAGTATAAACGCTAATTATATATATAATATAACATATATATCTAAGTAAAAATAATTTAGTGAAAAATCGTAAATTAAATTTAATTTATTTTAATTTAATTTAATTTAATTTATGAAGCAGCCATTGTTAACAGACAGAGCTTGGCTCAATTTTTATTGAGTATTTTTTTTAATGAAATATCTTTTAACCAAAAACAGAAACAAATCAGACCCTTGTACTAACATTTATAAAAGTGGTTGTACAGTAAACAAAAATGTATTTTTTCTTAAATAATCTTTAAGATGGAATATCTCGAAAACTGTTAAGTTTCGAACATCATGCCGTATAACTAAATCAATAAGAAATTACCTAAGTAATACTGCCCTTAAGTATCTAGAACCATTTTCGCGGTTGCACCCTGTACGTGCGCATACGTATATATGTATGTGTGCATGGTTACGCATAGCGTAAAGCAATAACAAGAAATTCGGAAAATCCTATTGCATTGTTACTCATACCACCCGGTGATCAACTTTGTGGAAGTGCGCTCAGCGTGAAAGCTTTTGTTATGAGAATTTTCCACATCCGTTCGGAGGTAATAGCTATGATGGAAATATTCTTTTATTTATTTATTTTACTGTTTCACATTCTTTTACTTATGTGACGTTTATATATTTTTTATTTCTATTTATATTTCCATTTCTAGTTTTCTTTTTGTTTTTATGCTACATACAGTGAGGTGCAAAAATGGAACATAAATAACATAAGTTACGTTTAGTACCATATCTACGCAAACAAGCTTGTTTATTTGAATGCAATTGTACATGTATTGTATATTTAGTGTGTAAGCTTTCAAATGAGCCCATAACGGTTAAAATTTAACAACAACAACTACTCATTGGAAAAGCTGAAAATAAAAACACAAATGTTCCAATTATGCACCGCTTATTTATTTATAAAAAAAAGTACAAAAAACAAATTATTTTAATATTTCGTCCAAAGCCCCTTCGATTTTTTTAATGCCTTTATACGGTTTGGCATACTTTCTGTATATTTAGCCACAGTTTGTGGCGAAACGGAGTACCACACATCCTGGACTCGCTCCCAGACCTCATTCATCCCTTTTGGCTGGTTTTTATAGTGTACGAGCTTTTGTTTTACGAGAATCCACAAATTCTCAATGGGGTTCATGTGAGGGCTTTGTGCTGGCCACTGCATAACCGAAAATTTTTGGGACTTTAGCCAGCTGGACACCATTTTTGCCGTATGTTTAGGGTCATTGTCTTGTCGAAAAATATCTTTTTCAACAGCAAGACCGGTTTTGTGGATGGCAGCAGGCAAATTTTCTTGCAAGATCGTCAAGTACTGCTCCCTTTTCATTCGTCCTTCGATTTTGATCAAAAGACCCACACCAGTGCAAGTGATGCACCCTCAAACCATTATGTTGCCACCACCATGCTTCACTGTTTCTTTCACGCTTGATTTTGTTAACTGCTGGGGATCTTTTGACCAAAACCATGCACAGCCATCCGATTCAAATCGGTTGATTTTTGTTTCATCTGACCATATCACCTGTAAAAAATAAAAATATGCATTAAATGGTATTAATTATTGAAGCTTTACTGCTTAGTACCTGCTGCCAATCTGCATTAGTCCAATCGGTGTGTACTTCAGCAAACTTTTTTCTGCTCATTATGTTTTTTTTTTTAAAGCAGCGGGTTTTTCTTCTTTTCTGCAGCTTTCAATCCTAATTTTTTCATTTTGCTGATTTTCAAATTCATTGTCTGAATGCCTTCTGACGGTGTCTTTACGCTACCGCTTGCAACTAGTTTAGCCAAATGCCGGCTTTCCCGTTCGGGCTTTTTTTGTGGTCGCCCAGGATTTTGCTTAACTTGTAATAAATCATGTTTTTTTAAGCCTTTGCATTGTGGTGTGACTAACTTTGAATTTTTGGGCACATTCTCGAATTGACAACCCGTCCCGCACAGATTTTACAATATTTTCTTCAACACTTGGTTTCATAGTTTTATTTATTAATGACTTGATACTTTACCACTTTATGACACCAATTCCAGAAAAAGAACAAAAGAAACCACAGCCAAATTTAAAAAGAACCGTTAAAATTAAGCATTGAACAACAACGAAGTAAGCGGTGCATAATTGGAACATTTGTGTTTTTATTTTCAGCTCTTCCAATGAGTAGTTTTTGTTGTTAGATTTTAACCGTTATGGGCTCATTTGAAAGCTTACACACTAAATATACAATACATGTACAATTGCATTCAAATAAACAAGCTTGTTTGCGTAGATATGGTACTAAACGTAACTTATGTTATTTATGTTCCATTTTTGCACCTCACTGTACATATTATTTCAAATATTTTGTAACACATTGTCAACGGAAACTTCAAGTGTAATATATGCAAAAGGACAGTGCAATCGTTTGAAATGATAAATGGCTGTTGTTGCTGTTTCCCGCATAATTTATTTCTTTAATTTTAAAATAATAAACGAAAGTGGATTTCCAAATGGATTTCCAAAAAATAGTATGACAGGAAAATTTGTCTTATTGAGTTGAGTGATGAGTTTCCACTTTAATTTTTTGGTTCATGAAATTAAGTTTTGTATATTTATTTCGTCCTCTGTGTCAATCCAAACTGGTATACTAGAAGAGCCAATTAGTCAGACAAGAATACATACATAAATATTACACTATGTCAACATTGTTATAAAATATGATTGATTGATTGATTGATTACTATGCTTCGGAAAAGTGATGAAAATTTTAGTGAGTTGCTCATGTGAAAATCGCCTACAAATATTTAAATAGTATATTTTGACAGTTTATTTTTCGTTCCCACGATAGTCTGTTCTACGTTACCGGAACGACCCAGATTTATGTCTGGTCAAGGACTGTCACTCCAGCAGCATTTTCCGTGCATGTGTGGGAAATGTTTATGCTACACAACCACATCAACAACAATAGTTTATTTGATGGTATTTATCTAGATCTCGTAATTTTTAGACTTTTGTTATTTTGTTTGTAATCAATTCTAAACTAATTCCGCAATGTATGATACTAGAACCTCCAAATTTTCTCCATAATCTTAGAAATTTAAAAATAGGGGTAAGACACCCATTTTTAGTGTTACAGGTATTGGAAGTTTATTTAGTCAACTTCCATATACATATTTGGGCAATATTTTTCAAAATTTTCATTGCATATTGAAAATTGAGCAAGGGACAGACAGGGACAGCAAGGAAGAAACTTTTTGTTGCACTTGGAGGCCCAAAAACCAAATTTCAGCCAAAAAAATCGGCTAATTTTATTTGCTAATTTGCCGACGGTAGGTCGTGGGCATACAGGAAATATAGCAGAAAACTCGAAATGCTTCCCTGTGAAAAGCTTGCTATTATATTTTTTAGGGACGAATATGGTATCACGATAACGCCCCTGTTCACACATCGTTACTTGTGCGCGACTTTTTTGGCCAAAAACAACACACTAATGATGCCACAGGTTATAATAAAAAAAAAGAGGTTGTCTGTAAAGTCGGTTTACTGACGATAGTTTAACGTGATAACGTCATAAGAAAATACTAATTGAATGGTTGCATTTTTCAAAAGAAAATTTTAATTTTATTTGTTTGATAGATATTTTGTATGGATATAGAGAATGAGTTAACATTAACATAATATACTTTAACATAACATAACATAACATAACATAACATAACATAACATAACATAACATAACATAACATAACATAACATAACATAACATAACATAACATAACATAACATAACATAACATAACATAACATAACATAACATAACATAACATAATATAACATGCTGCTCAAGCAAGGTAACGACGCATGAGCAAGATAACGACGCATTTTTTGGTGCGTGCAGCTGGCTACATAGAATTATAAGACGTTATCACGTCAAAAAATAATAATAATATAACATTAAAACAACAGGTGTTATTAACAAACTTGGTTTTATTTTAAATTCTTCAAGTAAATCAAATTAATAATAATCAATAAGAAGGCATATGCAAATACAAATACGTGAATTTATATATGTACATATGCGCATATACATACACATATACGCTCACTTAAGTAGGAGAGAGCAAGATGTCGAACGTTGCCGTTCGTTTGCTTTGTCGTTCGTTTCGCGCTTTCGCTTGCAGTTCATTCAAGGTAACGGCAATGAGCAAGGTAACGACATATGAGCAAGGTAACGGCAATGAGCAAGGTAACACTAATGAGCAAGGTAACGACACATTTTTTCGTGCGTGCAGCCTGTTAAATCGAATTATAAGACGTTAGCACGTCAAAAAAATATTCAAACCAAATTTCTGTTTTGTATTACCATTTTAAGTTCTCAAGATATTAAAAAACACCTTAAATAAGTTAACTTGAATTAGACGTATTTGTTTTGTTCAGCAGCATTCTCAGTTAAGACTTTGCCCGCTTTTGGCAGCTCCTAACTTCCACTAAATACTCGTATGGAGAATAACCTTCGAATTGTTGACTTTTGGCTCTGGCATTGATGTAAACATTGATGACGCCCGTTGACCAGGTTAGGCGTCGTTATATGTTTACTTTGTGATTACCACAATTAGATGGAAATTATCTTTCTAAAGGCCATAAGTTCGTACGAAACTATTTTCTTGTATTCTGAAATCAATCCTAGTAATTTCAATCGCTTCGAAATGTATTGCTGTATTCGTTCCAATTATTCTGCCAACTCTGCTATCTATAATCTTCACACTTCAAGGATTATTCTAAAAAAAAATTGTTTGAACTAAAGCGTCAGGTGGATACCACGAATTTCCAGTATGAAGGCATCTTTTTCTTGACAAAAATATTAGCTTAGCTGCCTTAACATGAACCGCCATTTTATAGCTCGACAACTAACCTTGGCTGTTGTTGCTATTTTGAAAATGAAGTGTTGAGAGAGCCAGTACCCGCATGAAAAAATAGAACAGAGCCAATACACGAAAATGTGAGGGGAATAAAGTTATGATATGGGAATGAAGTAAGACGGAAATGATACGGGAAAAAAGTAAGACGTAAGTGTGGGGTACCCCTCTAACCTAAGTTTGTAAAGTTTGTTGCTTCACAGTGGATCTGTTCGTCTGATAGGTGCAGTCTGGGGGACCGCTAAAACTAAACCTGCCTATAACTTGTTTATGTAAAAAGTATGAACTGACGTAAATATTGAAATTTATGATGGACATTTTGCAATAAGAGTACGTACATACATACATACATACATATTGTCAGATATGAATGCAAATTTGCCAGACAGCAATAATTTAACAAACGCATTTCACCAACTCGATGACGTCTGAACTTTTATTGTGAACCGTAAAATTGTCACCATTTTTCTATATATACATAAGTACATACATGTATATGTATATATATTATATACTTTATACTTATGTACATATATCTATAGGTACTCTGCTATGCAGTTGATATATTTACAATTATCGATTTTTTTACGATATTAGCTATCGCACATAATTACAAACTACATGAATCTTGTGTACATACTTACATACGTACTCTTATTTTTACATTTTTGTAATCAATAATATTTATTAGTTTAATAAACGAGTTTAATTAAATTGTGAGTGATGTAATGAGCGAGCAGAGCAAAAGGGAGCAAGAGAAAAGTAGTTAAGCTGGGTAAATTGACTGACAGTTTGATATGTAAATAGCGTATATGTCTACATATATAACCAGTGCTATCTTGCATTGCATCGTCTCATATCAAAAACTGTCCTAGAATTTCTTCATCATCATTTTTAATGCGCATTGTTTTCCATTCGAGCAGTAAATTATGCAAACAAGAACCAGGGTAAGCTTGTTGGTTTATAGCGCATAAATTCATATCACATACTTAGTATACTTATATATACATACAGACATATGAATGTATGCATGTGATATAATTTTCCCAAGCGTAAAAGGACAAATAGTATGACCAGAGCGTGCCTGTGAAATCCTCAGTAGATTTGGCGGAAACATAACTGGCTGATAATAAATTTGAGCGCTCATAAGTATGCTATATAACATGAATATACATACATATAACAGGAATATATGTATATAGTATACTTATGCATGCATACACTTGTAAGCACGTAAATATGCGTGTTTGTGTGTATGACTCTATAGTATCAGGTTTAATAAGAGGGAGGGGGTGGTGTGATATTACTAACGATTGTTAAAACATTTATATTCGTACTTGTATTTATCTTCAAATGCATAAATGTTTGTGTGTAGGTAGGTGCGTGTGTTTGCTATAACACATACTTGTGCATAAAAAAAGTTAAACATTGCTGTCGTCACTGTGTCGCCGCTTGAAGGAATTCGTTTTACGCGAAGTGGAACCATTGTTGCAGCTGCAAATAATTTGTACCCAGTAAACAACAATTCGCGGTAGTTTGTAATAAATTCAAAAAGATCTGTAGATCTCGTTACGTTTCTCTGATCGAGTGGGCAACTTACAAAAACTGCGAAGAGTATTTTTTGTTGGCTAATTTTCCCTGACCAATTACAATTATACCATAATATAATCTGTTTTGGTGTACATGAGGAAAATGAAAGGTTTTTTAATAAGAGGTGTTATTTTTATATTCAAACAAAAATTCTATTTTTTAATATAAATGATCGGATGTTTATTTCATTATAAAGAGGAAGGTATGCCGTTAATAGTGGAAAATAACATCAGGCAAATGACCACCACGATCATGCCTACATGACAATATCCTTTTCATGAAATTTTCCATAACCGAATTGCAAAGTGGCTGTCCTATGTCCTCGATAGACTTACGAATTCCATCTTTGAGGTCTTGAATTGACCCTGGGCTGTTGTCGTAGATCTTCTCTTTCACGTGGCTCCAAAGAATAAAGTCACAAGGTGTTGAATCAGAACATCTCGGTGGCCAATTGTGATCACTTCTTCGAGAGATAACACGGTCCGGAAACTTTTCCCATAAAAGATCAATGTTTTCGTTGCTTGTGTGGCACGTAGCACCGTCTAGTTGAAAATAAACGTGTTCCAGACCAATACCATCCAATTCCGGCCATAAAAAATCGTTAATCATCTTTCGATAGCGCAATCCATTCACTTGTTATTGGAAACCCCTTTATATAAAGGGCGGTTAAGTTTCAAGGGCCGGTGTTAATTTTGAATAAAATACAATTTTTTTAGGAAATTATTGTCATTTCTCTTTATTATGATAATATTGGTATGGCTCAATTAAAATATCGGCCAAATGGTCGCCCTAATGCGTCATTTCTGCTTATTGACGAATCCACTGAGGTGAAAATGTGCCTCATCACAGAAGATGATTTTCTTCGGAAATTGGTCATTCACTGTTATTATTTTCTGCCACCATTCTGACCATTGACGACGCTTGAAATGGTCAAAGGGCTTTAGTTCTTGAGTCAATTGCACCTTGTAAGCGTGTAAATGCAAGTCTTTATGCATAATGTTCATCAACGACGAGCGTGAGAGGTGCAATTGTTGGGCACGACGACGAGTTGAGGTGGACGGCTCTTCAACCACACTATCGCGAACAGCAGCAATATTTTCTGCAGTACGAGCTGTACGAGCATGCACTGGTATTTTCACATCTCCTACAAACCCGGTTTGCTCAAACTTTTGCACAATTTTTCCGATTGTACGCACATTTGGACGATTAAATTGACCGAAAAAATCTTGAAGTGCGCGATATGCATTTTGATTTGAACGCCCGTTTTCATAGTAAGCCTGAATAACTTTAACGTCTTGCTCGATTGTGTATCTTTCCATGTTTCAAATTCAGTTAGTCTGAAATTGAAAAATGTCAAATGAAATGCAGAAAAAATTTGATGTTTAGGTGTGGTTCACATTCAACATCGGCCCTTGAAATTTAACCATACCACACTTTTTCAACCCATCAAAATGACGAAAGCCAAGTTTTTTCACATTCTTCTTTTTTATTGAGCTTCGACTGTCTTTGCATTTTATTTTAACAAACGAAATAATTTTACACTTGTTCGAATAATTTTGTCTTATTAAATTTAACCTTGATAATAATGTTCAAAAATGTAAAATTTGTGATAAGTGTCCAAATTCATCGGGAGTTAAAAGTTCTTTAACCAAACACAAAAATAAAATATTTAACTAGCAGAACCGAGACCATCTTCAATCAAGCCCAATTGAATTGGCCTCTACTCTCATGTCGCCATTGCGTGTCTATTTAAGGATGAAAAGAAAACACCGATCCAGCTCGTCTAAAAGCTACCTTTAAAATGTAAAAATTTGTTTACAACAAAGGATATTTCACGGGAAATACACCGTTAATACTTTCGTCACTTTTTAAATGAATTCAAGTATTTGTAAAAGGTCTTCTATGAATTATATTGTAAGTATACACAAAACGTAAAATAAAACTGAAATAAAAATAAAAAATCTTTTTTTTTTTAGGTTCTGTTTTTATGCGGCTTTTTTTTATGCGGTTTTGAAATAGTGCGGTTTTTTTTTAAATTACAAAATGCATGTCGACCTATGGGGAATTGTACATATAAACAAGATTCTAAACCAGCTAAGCAAAAACTCATCACAGATTGCATCAGAAATGCTAACCCTACAAGTATGGAAGATATATAAAGATATAATTTTCAAAGATACAATATTTTGTTTATGCGATTTTATTTAATTATTTCAGATTCATGCGGTCTATGGAACGTATCTATAGTAATAATATGGGACTAGTGCCCTTTTTTATGCGATTATTTCAGATTTATGCGGTTTTAGCATTTGAAACGTATCTATAGTTTTACTATAGAACTAGTAGCTTTTTTTATGCTGTTTTTTCTTTATGCTGTTTCTGGCGGAACGTATCTACCGCATAAAAACAGAACCTACTGTAGTTTGCTTGTCTAAAGCCATATTTACTATATCTATAAAGGCATGCTCTATTTTTCTATTTTTCTAATTTTCTACACTCTAACTTTCTAACAGATCGGTTATACATTTTTGTTTGTGACAGTCGTTTCGCAGCAGTGTACGAAATATAGACTCACCCAACACTCCAGAGGCCTAGTAACAGTCGAAACAGTGGACTTCTAAGGATGAATCGAAGTCAAAGAAGCTCAGGGTGGGTATATTAGCAAAGTAATGGCGATAGTTTTCAAGGATTTCTTCTTCAGCCAGTTTCAGTCCCCTCCGACTATTACCTATTTTAATGAATGTGAAAAATGGCTCTAAGGTTAGAAATTTGGGTCAATGAAGAGAGTATCAATTATTTGAAGGGCATACAAAAAATTGTGAAAGGTTGGATGAAGTGTAAGGAACTAAAACGAGACTACGTTGAAAAATAATAGGTCTATTGGCGATTACAGCATTCCTTATACAAATTTACAGATACATAATGACCCACCTAATGCAGCAGTAAAGTTTTCAACAATTTTTGATTTTCCATCTATGATACTGCAAAGGGGAATAGTAGTTTTTTTGAGAAAAAACAGGCTTGATGCAATCGAAGTGTACTCACCAAGGCAAATCTATTAATATTAGCTTGGGGAAAAAGAAACCCAGTTATTTAAGATGTTTCTAAACGTTTTGGTGCTTATTGGCGAAAAACTCTAGTCATCGATTTACACGATCTTCTCTTGATACCAATTTCTTATCACTAAGGAAGTTTTGCAATGAGAGAAAAAGGTGGGAATCGCTTTGTGCCAGGTCGGCATTATATGGTGGAAGCATTAAAACTTCCCAACCAAGCTTGTGGAGTTTTTGGCGAGTCACTACCGAAGTGTGTGGCCTTGCGTTGTTCTGATGGAGCACTACACCTTTCCTGTTCGCCAAATCTGGCCATATCTGGCTTCAAACGGTCCAGTTGTTGACAGTAGAGATCTGAATTTAGTGTTGGACATACAGAGACAACTCGTAATAAATGATTCCTTTCAAGTTCCTCCAAATACACAGTAGAACCTTCCTGGCCGTTAGTCCTGGTTTAGTCACCGTGTGAGCTGCTTTGTGCAAAACTACGAGTCGCAATTACTCAATAAGCCGTGTAGTCTTCATCGTTGTCGAGTATAGCCTGGCATCTTCTTCATGCTTTTAACCAGCTTTTCTGCGTAGTTCCTCGACAAAAAGGACTAGATTTTGCGAACTTGACGCACGAGTTGCTTTAAATCATGGTCTGGCCTTTCGACAAGATGCGTTTTCATAATTCCCCACTTATTTTCAATGGGTACTAGGAAGGACAGCCAAATACTGTGACGCCATTTTCTTGTTTTGTGGTTTCCCAATGTGATTATCTGATAGCAGTTTGATGATGTGGGACAGTAGGATATGCATGATGGAAAGAATAATGAGGTGGCGCCTATCCTGGTCCCGTTACTTTGCGCTCAGCGAATTTGACAACTAGTTACGTGATTTCAGCTCCAGTATGGCCAGATTACCATTTTCGTAACTTGATTTATCATTTTTTTTGTTATTTTTATTATTTTTTGTCTCGGAGTTTTAGTTCTTTCTTCATGACATTTTTCTAGCTGTTCTAATTAAAATGTCATGTTTATAATTTTGTAAAATATACATTTTTTAATAATTATTTAAATAATTCACTCAGTTTTATTTAGCTTTCTTTTTTTTAACATCTGGTGGCATTGCCCGCGATTGCAGGTATTGTTGGTGTTCTTCTGCTTTCGGCAGTCAAATCTCTCTCTCGCTACTGCAGTGTTGCCTAGCTTTGGATATAAAAACGCACTAAAATGCCCATTCAAAGAAAATAACCCAAAAAATTTTTATTGAATCACTTAAAGAACTTTGTATGCGTGACAAATTGTCTTTAAAATGTGCGTTTTCTTAAATAAATGTGTTATGCTTATGTATAATTTAATTTATGAGTTTGTTTTTTAAGCGAGACTCTTTTGTTAAGGGAACGACTTTTTTGTTTTAATTCGCATTCAATAAATTCAAAGGCTTTTTAAAATGTGTAAAAAGGTTTTCAATCTTAAGAAGAGTTGAGAGAGGGGCATTTAATATTTTTGCATAACCTTAAATGGAGCCAAAAATTAAATTCACACTTTCAAAATTTTAAATTTTATAAAAACCAACTAATTTTCATTAGCACTAAAATCTTCTCAGAGTGACCTTTCTTAAACTTTTTTTGTTTAATAATATAGTTTGTTTTTTAACCTAAAGTTTCGGTAGCTTTAAATTAAAAAAAAAGAAAGAAACAATAAACTTAAATAAAAAATTTTGCATTTTGGGTATAAAAAAGCACTAAATTTATTGCGAAGAGCAAATGGTTGGCAATACTGCACAACTCAGCAAACGTGACGTCACGTACGCTCTGATGGGCGCAATCTTCTTTCTATCATTCTTGTAGGATATGTTCACCTCCTTCAGCCTTCGTTCGATGGTGTTGATACTCGCATCTATTCCCTTTTTAGCTGAATTGTACATGGTCCCGCTTAAAAAGTTGGACGATCACTTTATCCTGCTTTTTTGTCGTCACTCGCTTCAAATCGCGCACTTTATACCGCTGATTCCACATCACAACAAACTTTTTTGATTTTTTAATCCCTTTTGCAGCCGCGGCGTAAAAAAATTTCGGCCCTTTCGAATGCGTACATAAAAATACCGTCACGAAACGCTTCGCGTACTTCTCACTCATTTTTGTTTGGTCGCGTTTACGGAAAAGTTTCAAACCACACTAACCTGAGTTAGCACTGGCGTCGTAGCTCTTGAGTTGGACTATTATGCAGCAAAAAGCAGATCGAAATATATCTTGAAGTTACAAGAAAAAAACCGGTTCTTTTCTTCTGACACAGACTGTATGTGTCTCATTTCTCATCTCCAATCCTCATCCGTTTAAGAAATTGATCGATTTCACTCCGTTTGCCCAAGGCTTCCCAAATGGAAATTCGATCCATCATGTTTTTTGGTGTTAATTGGTGCGGCAGCTAAACGCCGAACTCCTTTTTTTGAATCCAACTTTGCGCAAACAATTGAAAACTGATTTATGGTCGATTTTTAGCTCCTGTTCGATGCTAGGACTACTAATGTGTCGGTCAACTTCCTTTATTTTTTGTGTGAAATGTCACCTTGAAATGAGCATAAATTTTCAATTATTGCTCTATAATTTACGAGATATCAATCACTACAGCCATTTACCAAGAAAATAATCGATTTCTTTTTCCGCAAACTAATGATGAATAATCGATGCGCCCTGGCACTGAGGTAAAAATATTAAATTCATTAAAAGCGAGGGATACGTGCTTGAAATTAATTTATGGGGTTTTCATAGGTGCTCAGATAGAGTATCAGGTCTTTTTATTTCCAAATCATAGTATTGAGTGCCCCACTAAGACTGTTTATTTCGAATTTTTGGCAATTTGCATCTGCAGATTAGATGTATAACGTTCCCAGTTCTATTTGAACCACTTGATATATTTTCATATCTATGTTAGGTATCTCTGTAATACCTTCAATGGAATGAAATGCTCATTTAATGCTACAAAACGCTGAAAAATAACAGATCAGGTGTTTAAAGTTCTCTTTCCTTTTTGCCGCTCTACATTTTTTTTTATTCTTAAGAATACTTTGCCACCAGTCTGGCAGCATTAAAACAGTGCTCTATTAGGATAAGCATAGATACAAAAGGAGCAAAATTAATCACTCTCTTGGAAAATTTATAATTTTTGCAATTACGTTGAATATGATTGACGATTTTAGATTTGTGACGGGTGCGTAATGGAGCGCGTAAAAGTCAAAATAAAGATTCCCATCACTTAAAATAATTTTTTTTTGTACTTAGTAAAATAACTACTCAAAATAAAAATGAGATGAATAATTTTGCGCCACCTTATTCTTACTGAAATCAGTTATCTCACAATGGTTCCAACGTTTTTGATTCCTTAGGTGTTGTTCAGCTGACATTTATAATACTTCGTTTGACGAAATTGCGCGAATGTGCGCCTGGTAAAACACTTTTGCTTTGTTAACCCTGTATATATGTACCTATATATGACTTTCATTACAAACGTCTGCAAAGCGTTCAATGCATAATAAGTTTGAGTTGGAATTCATATTTAATTAAATAGCGCAGCAAGGGTAGAACTTGTGCATGGTACTCGTAGGGACTACAAAGATTCTCCCACACTGAAATAGGCAAATAAATATATATATCTTTAGAACAGAAAATATAATTATGATTTTCATATTATTTATTTCTTTATTCAAGCGCTTTGGCATAAACAATATTTTTTCTTTTTCTATTTGTTTTTGAGTAAATATAAAATATAAATTGAAAATCAGGAAAAAAGAAGATTGTTTTTAAATTTCAAATCAACGCATATGAATAAACAATCGTCTTTTTTCCTGATCATCCATGAATTTTTCGTTTCAATTTGTATGTTTTATTAAGCATTGGAGCTTTTTTAACTATTATCCATTTATATTTTTCAAAAAAAAAAACGAAAAAATTTTTTTTTCCACGAACACATAATTTCATTCGGATTTCACATTAAATTCTCAAATTTCGTAAGAAATTATTCACTGTTCCAAAATCCACTCCAAAAAAATTCACAAACAATTTTTACATGTTGCACTTACGTTTTTTCCTTATGGCATCCAAATCAGAAAGAAATATTGACACATTGTAACTCACACTGTAAATTTGACAGTTCAGTTCCGTCCCAAGCGTTAAAAAAGTAAGCGACATTATGGCTGGTTCAAAAGAACGCTGTACCCGTTGCCAGTGCTCCGAATTACAACCAAACTTTACGAAACCCATTTTCAATACTTACTTAACAATGTGCGTAAGTTTGGTTTAATTCGGTGCAAAGACACGGCGGGTCCACGTTTTGGCATATATTTCCAGACCCTAGTCATCAATAGGTATGAAAATTACCCCGTATTAAAGCACTTATCAACAGCTTTCATTTGATACCCATATTGTACATACACAACCAAAGGTTACCCGGGTCCACGTTTTGACCTATATCTCGAGACCCCAGTCACGGAGCGGCATGAAAAATACTCTGAACTAAAGCATTCACCAACAGCTTCCATTTGATACCCATATTGTACATACACATCCGAAGGTTACCCGGGCCCACGTTTTGGCCTATATCTCGAGACCATATCTACCAATAGGTATCCAAACTATACGGAAACCATCTTCAATACCTCCTTAACAATGTGTGTAAGTTTGGTTTAATTCGGGTTAAAGACACGGCGGGTCCACGTTTTGGCATATATTTCCAGACCCTAGTCATTAATAGGTATGAAAATTACCCTATTAAAGCACTTAGCAACAGCTTTCATTTGATACCCATATTGTACATACACAACCAAAGGTTACCCGGGTCCACGTTTTGACCTATATCTCGAGTCCCCAGTCACGGAGCGGCATGAAAAATACTCTGTACTAAAGCATTCATCAACAGCTTCAATTTGACATCCATATTGTACAAACACATTCTAGGGTCCACGTTTTGGTCTCTATCTCGAGACCCTAGTTACGGAGCGGCATGAAAGATACTCTGGACTAAAGCATTCACCAACAGCTTCCATTTGATACCCATATTGTACATACACATCCGAAGGTTACCCGGGTCCACGTTTTGACCTATATCTGGAACCTTATTTCCAAAATAAAATATAATCCATGTTACTCGTGGATGATGTAGCTTTCGAATGGTCAAAGAATTTTTAAAATCGGTCCAGTAGTTTTTGAGCCTATTCATTACAACCAAACAAACAAACAAAGTTTTCCTCTTTATAATATTAGTATAGATATATAATGGTCCCTCGTGCCGTTCCAGTGTTCCCTGATATTATTATTTTTGTTAAAGCCAAAAAATGGGGTTGGCCCAATAAATAGCCCTTCTGCCCCTTTTTTCTGCCTTCTCGTTTCCTTCGTGTCCCTCGTGTCTGCGTACCCAAACCAGTGAGACCTGATTATAAGTGGTCAGTTTGTTGAGTGTATTGTTACACTCTATTAGAACTTTTGACTTGAATGTGAAGCTATTCAAGGCTTTGAGAGCCAATTGGCTGTTGGAAAGTATTTTAATTTTTACTTTCTTGAATCCTCTTTTGGATATGATTTCCACTCTTTCCATTATGGTGAAGAGCTCCGCATGGAAAATCGTGGTATCTGTACTTAGTGTTAGGGATTTGGGTGCTCTAGGCCCCACTATTTCTGCTCCTACTCCTTGGGGCGTTTTGGAACCATCTGTATACCATAGTATGCACATACATATATACAAATTTAATTTTTTTTCTTGAAACAAACGTTCATAAGCCAACAAAGTGCACGATTTCCTCTGCTCCGCTTATTTCATAAAGCTTGGAAAAAATTCGTAATGTAGCACTTAACGAGCTTTATTGCGTGGACGTTGGCAACAAATTGCATTTTTCCCTATTTCTTCAATAGCATAGCTATTTTTAATGATCTTAGTGTTTGTTCCATACATTCGGCGCATACTACATGCATACATACATACATACAAGTGTAAGTACTTACATATGTACATATGCATGCTTGCATATTCTTGGGCACCTAAATAAATTATTACTTGAGCAGAGACTTTCGCAAATATTTTCACTTTTAGAGCACCTCAGTGAAAAATTCTGGGTTAATTCTATCTGTGCGCGGATAAATCCACATAAGAGCTTGTATTACATAAAGCAGACAGACACAAATGCATAAAATTTAGTATTGTTACGATACTTATGCGGTGGCTGCCTGATATAAATAAAAGGTTTATCGTCATTGTAGAGCGCATTCATAGAGCAATACAATTGAAATGAAGTATGATGCAGAAGTAATTTGTAATACCTTTACTTATAGTACTTTGAAAATCTACTACCTACTAATCTGCATATTTGAAACTGAAATCAGTTGGCCTGAATAGACGAAAATGGAACGATCTGGTGACAGTTCAACAATTTTACAAAAATGTCACTCAAAGCGAACAAACGCTAATAATTATGAAATGAATGAATGAATTATAAATATGTCGCTAGGATCATGTCGCCTCCATGTGTTAGCTGGTCTCCCGCACCTACGGCTTCCTTGGGGATTCTAGTCTAGCGCTGTCCTTGTAATGCCATCCCGTGGTTTGCGCAATGTGTGTCCAATCCATTTCCACTTGCGACGCATAATTTATATGTGAACTGCTGTTTGCCCGGTAGCCGCCCAAAGATCTTTGTTGCTTATAATATCCGGCCAGAATATCCGGGCAATATCTTTCGTGGGCAATGGTTTAGGAAGGATGGAAATGATTGTGATGTGCTTGTTGTTAAGTTCCATGATTCACAGTCTCAGTTTTGTGTGCCTGGTAATGTGGGTTGATCTCCATACCTTGTCTGGAATGCCAAATGCAATGCGTCTCTTAGGATGCTTTCCATTTCAATTCAACCGGGCTATTCGGGTCATGTTCTTCGATTTCGATGTAACTGAAATATGTTGCTTTCTGGTCAAAATAATGAGACACGTATTTTTTTGTTCGCCCGAAAAATTTTTTTTCAAGCTTTATCGGCAATTTTGTTTTTCGGCTCAAACTCGATTTTTTTTAATTATATAAGAAACAATTTTTTTAAATGCCCATAACTTAGTCAAAAATGAACCGATTTTAATAATTTTGGGTTCAAGAGGATCGTCATTACTTACACGAGCGATTTCATGTAGAAACAGTTACAAAAAAGTAGTTGAAAATTTTTTATTTTGCAAAAAACAAAAAGTGCGAAACATGGTTTTTACTCAAAAATTCATTACTCAAAAACAACTCATTTTAGCTACTAGGCATTCAGCTTAATTGAAGTTTGAGGTGTCCTCTTGATTTGGAAAAAGTTATAAAAAAAACAAAAATACACTTTTTGAAATATTGAATTTCGAAAAAATTTCAATTTTTTTTCGTTTTTGCTAAATAAAAAATTTTCGACTCCTTTTTTGCAATTGTTTCTACATGAAGCCACTTGTGTAAGTGATGACGATTATTTGGAACCCAGAATTATTAAAATCGGTTCATTTTTGACTAAGTTATGGGCATTTAAAAAAAATTTTTTCTTATATAATTAAAAAAAATCGAGTTTGAGCCGAAAAACAAAATTGCCGATAACTCTTGAAAAAAAATTTTTTCGGGCGAACAAAAAAATGCGTGTCTCATTATTTTGACCAGAGAGCAACATATTTCAGTTACATCGAAATCGAAGAACATGACCCGAATAGCCCGGTTGAATTGAAATGGAAAGCATCTTAGACATTCGGTTGCGTATGTCAGTTGTTGATCCGCCGTTCTTTGGAATTATGCTCCCAAGGTAGAAAAATGCTTCTACATCTTCAAGCAGCGTGTTGGCCATTGGTGTTAATCCGTATTACTTTGGTCTTTTCTATGTTAATTTTTAGGCCTGTTTGTGGTACTGTTTAGCTGATGCATCTGAGTATTTGTGCGATACTAAACAAATGTCGTCTGCATAGTCTAGATTTTCAAGCCGGTCGCATAAACCCCAGGAAATGCCCCTGCTGACCGCATACGCTTTTCGCATTGCTAGGTCCAGGACTAGGTTGAACAAGAGGGGAGATAATACACATCCTTTCCTAAGACCGGTTTGAACTTCGATACTACCACTAGAACATTTTCGTATTTCACGCGGCATGAAGCACCCGAGTACAATTCTTTTATGATGGTTACAATTTTTTCAGGCACTCCTTTGCAATTAAGAGCTTTCCAGATTGCTTCATGGTTCACAGGGTCGAACGCTTTCTCTAAGTCGATAAAGCAGAGGTAAAGAGGCGAGCGCCACTCAACCGACTGCTCCACGATCACTCTCAAGGAGCTTTTGCTTGTTCTTTGTGTAGTCACTTTCTTGAAGTTTTCCCCTAACCTTTGAAATGTCGACTCATTCGCTCGACTATTTCCACCAAAAAAATCTGGACTTTAGCGATATGTAAATAGTTCTTAAAGATCGGCAATTTCGTAACAAGTTTCGATAATTTTAATCATTTTTTTCTACTTGATAAATGTCAAAGATGACATAAAAAAATACCGTCTAGGAATTATTAACCACTAACATCTAAGCGCCACTTTTTAAAGCACCTTTAAGAGAACAATTTTTAATTCTTTGATCGACACTTTATGAGATATCGATCACTACAGCCATCTATCGAGAAAATAATAGATTTCTTTTCCTCGAAACTAATAAAATTTCTGTTCTCAGATTTCAATAATGCCTACCCTACTTTCTAATAAAACCTCATTAAAAAAAGCAATTAGAGGATTAAAATGTTCCACATAAGTGCTCTTCCGGCGTTCAGGCCAACTTATGGTGTTCAGTGATGCGGCCTTAATGGCTACGTCAATAAGCAAAGTTGTAGTACAGGGTGGCTGATGAATTTTGCTACATTAAGAAACTCAAATAACTTTTAGTGTATGGAATTCATTTATTTTTTTCAAGTTGAAGGTCATTAAATTTTATTAAATGTAGCTTAACTAGTTTTAAAAATAATTGAATTTAAATGCCCCCCATGCTCGTTGACACAAGTGCGGCATCTTAGTAAAAAGTTGTTCATTGCTGCTTTGAGAGTTGCGACAGGAATAGCCGCAATTGTTGCCCGAATGGATTGTTTTAGTTCATCCAAATTTGTTGGCTTTGTTTTATAAACTTCTTGTTTACATAAACCCCACAAGAAAAAGTCAGGTGCAGTAAGGTCAGGCGACCTGGGGGGCCAACGAAATTCGGAGTTTCTTGAAATCAGTTTATGGGGAAATTTTCGTCGCAACTCTGTCATAACAGTCTGGGCTATGTGAGACGTTGCCCCATCTTGTTGAAACCACACAGAGTTGAAAGGAATTCTCTTTCGGCGTAGTTCTGGATAGAAAAAATCTTTCAGCATTTTCAAATAACGGTCTCCAGTAACCGAAACGGTGTGACCATTTTCTTCAAAAAAATAGGGCGCGACAATACAGCGTGAAGAAACCGCACACCACACTGTCACGCGAAGAGGATGCAATTCCGTCTCGTGGAGTATCTGTGGGTTAGAAGTACTCCATATTCGACAATTTTGTTTGTTCACATTGCCGTTTAAATCGAAATGGGCCTCATCAGACATGAAAAGGCAGTTTAACATGTTTTGGTCTTCTTCCACCATTTGCAGGATCTTCTGGCAAAATTCCAAGCGCATCGGCAAGTCTGCTGCATTCAGTTTGTTAACCATTTGAATTTTGTAGGGAAATAAGTCTAAATCTTTGTGCATTATTGTTTGCAAAGACTGTCGGCTGACACCAAGTTGAGCAGATAAGCTTCTTGTTGAAACCCTTGGATTGCTTTGTATAGCTGCAGCTACAGCAGCGATCGTTTCCTCCGTCCGAACTGGTGGGTTTCGTTGATAAGGCCTTCTTGCGACTGTTCCTTGCTCAGCAAAATTATTCACCAGTCTCATTATGGTCCATCTGCTCGGGGGATCGCCGTCAAACATCCGCCTGTACTCTCTCTGTACCAAAACTACGGACTCCAGTGCGTGATAGCGGCGGACTATCCAAATTCTTGTTTGCGTGTCCCAGTTATCCATTTTAATAAATTTTAAAGATCAATCTGCAAATTAAAACAAAAATGGAACAGATAACTTAAAAAGAAAAAAAGTTATTCAATTTTTTTTTTGGTAGCGGCTTTCATCAGCCACCCTGTATTTGGGCTGAAGAGCAACTTGAAGTCATTACATCCGTTGAAAATAACCGTTTGGTGCGACCTATGGGCTGGAGGAATTTTCGGCCCATATTTCTTCAAAGACGAGGCTGGCGCCAATGTAACAGTGAATGGCGAACGCTATCGCGCCATAATAAACGACTTTTTGATGCCGAAAATTGAAGCCCGTGATCTCCACAACATTTGATTTCAATAAGACGGCGCTACTTGCCATACAGCACGTGAAAATATGGATTTACTTGCCCGTTTCTGTGAGCAATTTACTCTCGTCTCGGACCATTGGATTCGTCACCAAGATCGAGTGATATCACACCTTTGGACTTTTATTTGTGGGGATATGTAAAGTCTAAATGCTCTGGGGATAAACCAGCTTCGATTGAGGCATTGGAATCCAACATTACTAAAGTTATTCACAAGATATCGACCGAAGTCCTCCAGCTAGTCATTCAAAATTGGTATTTACGGATGACCGAATTACGGCTCAGTTGCGGCCAACATTTGAAAGAGATTATCTTTAAGAAATAAATGAAGTGAATGATTCTACATACACAAAAATAATAAAGATTGCCAAATCAATTTGAATTTTCTTTACTTTATTTCAATTTAAATTCCGACATCTCTAAAGTAATCCGCCTATACTTAGTTATGCGTAGAGAATTTGATAATTTTATACCGCTTGGAACGGCTAAGTCGTACATTCTAGCGTCTTAGTGGTCTAGAGGTTTTATAAATGGCTAACGCGTTCTTCTCATTCTCTCAAAGATACTAATACGATAATGGATATGAAAGATCCGACCAGGCAAAGCGAACATACCTATACCTTTAGCAACTTGTAAGATGCTTATAGATAAACACACTATCAGTGCTGCCAACAGGCTATGGTCTCAGTCCCTGACCTGTGCGTGCAACTAGTAGAATGACGTGGCCGGAATGGAACATGGGCCGCACAAACCGACTGTTGAAATAGGAAGAACATGAGAAATCTTCTCGGGATCCTAACAGGGCATTGTCTGATTGGCAGGCATTGAAGAAGAAGAGACTATAGAACACTTTCTATGCGGGTGCATAGCTCTGGATAGAAGAAGATTCAACATTTTAGGAAAAAGTTCCCTGAATAACTTGGCAGAAGTAGCCAATATAAAAATAACCAGCCTTGTTAGATATATTAAAGCCACAGGTTGATTCAATGAGGACAATGTAGAGTGAGGAGAGGGGACAGCCCTGGTGGTGTCACAATGGACCTACAGCAGGCCTAGGTGTGTCAACCAACAACCACTATACCTACCAATATGAAAATTACTAACGATTCAGTTATAATTTAAGGCTGCGCTAAATATTTAGCGAAAAATTTTAAAGTAAGCTCTCACCAATTTCCATGACTCATGCCAGCAAATCTTAATTTCGTTACATGCTTAGTTACTTTCCTCGATATTTGTGCGCCATCAACGAATTTGTCCATTTAACCGAGAGCCACTTGAAAGAGACTCAGTATAAAAATAACCACACATAACTGCACAAACAAGCGCAAACGATTTTCTCAATAGTGCCGTTGATTGTTTGTCCTAAATATTTCTACTTTCCGTTCGTAAGTTGTTGACACAACGAAGCACGTTTCGATTGGAGATTTTGATAGTGCAAATGTTAGAGCGAAAAACTTAATAGAAATAAATGAAATTCAAATTGAAAATATTCTTCTTTAAAGGGCGCATTGGACAGGTTTCAGACGTTGAGCTGCTGTGAGTGGAAAATTCAAATGCTCGTTAAAAAATACAATGTGATCCCTTTAACACCTTTCTTAGCGCTATTTCAAAGCTTTTATTTTAAAAAGGGGCTACTCTTAACTTGTTCTCTCATCTGTCCAATACACTCCTTTCGTTTTCTCAATTGCCTGGCGAGGATGAATTTTTTAAATGCGAAATTGTGGGAGGCTTTAGTGGAAGTCCACTACTTTGTTCAAGTATTTTTGAAGTTGGTAATGTTGGAGAGGATCGAGTGCTAAACAAACCCGTAATAGATGAATGATGATTCACAAAAATGGTACACTGATGGATCAAAAACACCTTATGGTGTAGGAGCAGGAGTAGTGGGGCCCAGAATCCACAAATCATACACTCTCACCAGGGACACCACTATCTTCCAAGCGGAACTATACGCTATAATGGAAGCAGTAAACATCATGCAACGTAGAAACCACAAGAGAGTATAGATCAAAATACTCTCGGACAGCCAATCAGTTCTAAAAGCTTTAGATAGCTATACCTTCAACTCAAAAACCCTCTTAGAATGCCACAAGGCACTCAATAATCTGGCATCCAAAAACAATGTTTCATTAATTTGGGTACCGGGACATGAGGGATATGATGGCAACGAAAAGGCAGACCTTCAAGCCAAAAAAGGGGCAGATGAAAACTTCATCGGACCCAGTCCTATGTTCGGATTCAACAAAAACAACCTAAAGCAAAAAGTAAAATACTGGGCCAAAACTCTATTAAATCAGCATTGGAACAATGTAGAGGGTCTTAGACACTCCAAAAAGTTCCTAAGTTTCAACGCTAAAAGAGCTAACATGGCCCTCACGTTAAACAAAAAGAGCATTCGCACTCTCACAGGCGCCCTCACGGGTCACTTCACCTGCAACAAACACTTACATAAATTAGGCATAACTAACACCAGCACCTGCAGATTTTGCTGCGAAGATGAGGAGTCTATAGAACATCTCATCATCGAATGTCCGGGGTTGACGCATAGAAGGAAAAAGTTTTTAAACAAGTTCATGCTTACAGATGAAGACCTTCAATCACTCCCTCAGAAGGAGCTGGTACAATTCATAAGCATACTTAACAGTCAATAGACAGCATAGGGTGCACAATAGATCAATATGGTCGCAGTGCTAAAGGGCCACACCTTAACCCTTTACAACCATTAACCATTAACCATTAATGTTGGAGAACAAAAGCTAATAGTCCGGGAGCCAGGGGTCGATTTTGGACTGCGTTTTTATACCGTTAAATTCTTGACTATACTTGGGATTTAGCTTTCATGAATAACGAAAGTGAACGTTAGCTGGGGCAACCTCGGTGGGTGTGATTGTGGGAGGGTACGAAACGTGTCGAAAAAAAATTTCTACCAACTCATTTTATACCGGCTGAAATTTTTTTCATGTATTGTTTACATTTAGTAGAATAAAAAAAAAATTGTCAGCTGCGCCGTAGAGGGGGGAAAATACGTCAGCTGAACGCAATGATACATTCTTGCTTCGGCTGACGGTCTTCGCACCGCTATAAAAGCAGCTGACCATCATTATTATATTTCCATATGTGTCCAAAATTATGTAAAAAAAATTCAATCGGCATAAGTAGTTTTACTTTTTAATTTATTTTACAAGTTCGCCTGTTTAGCTGACGCATTTTCCCCCGCTACGGTGCAGCTAACTATTTTTTTTATTCTACTAAATGTCAACAATGTATGAGCTGTATGAGCTTTACGACGACATAGGCATAGCGCAGCGAATAAAGATCCAGCGGCTTCGTTGGCTGGGTCATGTCGTCCGAATGGATACAAACGCTCCGGCTTTGAAAGTATTCGATGCGGTACCAGCTGGTGGTAGCAGAGGAAGAGGAAGGCCTCCACTGCGTTGGAAAGATCAGGTGGAGAAGGACTTGGCTTCACTTGGTGTGTCCAACTGGCGCCGGTTAGCACGAGAAAGAAACGACTGGCGCGCTTTGTTAAACTCGGCCAAAATCGCGTAAGCGGTTATAGCGCCAATTAAGAAGAAGAAATGTCAACAATACACAACAAAAAACTCACCCGGTATTAAATGAGTTGTTAAAAATTTTTTTTCGACACGTTTCGCAGCATTCCAGGCACGCACCCACCGCCACTGGACCAGCTGATGGTTGGTTTCGTCATTCATTGGATGGCATCTGCCTTCAGTATTAAAATCATTCGGCAGGAAATGATGAGGTCAAAATAACCCCTGGCTCCCGGACTATAATGACAGTTGCTTTTTTTAACTTAACTAAAAATGTAAAAGAATGCATTACGAAATATATTAGCTCGAAAGTTTAAACAGCTTTTGAGAGATCGAAATTATGTATGCATAACTGTTTATAACTATTTATAACGGCCGCCGTAGCCGAATGGGTTGGTGCGTGACTACTATTTGGAATTCACAAAGAGAACGTAGATTCGAATCTCGGTGAGAGACCAAAATGAAGAAAACATTTTTTTTCTAATAGCGGCCCCCCTTGGCAGGCAATGGCAAACCACCGAGTGTATTTCTGCTACGAAAAAGCTCCTCATAAAGAAATATCTCCCGTTCGGAGTCTCCGTTTGTGAAACAACATAAAAACGCACACCACAAAAAAGGAAGAGGAGCGCGGCCAAACACCCAAAAAAGGGTGTACACGCCAATTATGTATACATAACTATAAGTATGTACATATGTACCACCTTGATCAAAAAGCTCCCAGAATATATTCAGAAAGGTCAAAATACAAGTTCATCAATCAAAAGTGACATTATTGCCTTCAGAGTACTCCCCATGAATGTGTGCATAGCAGCGCTTGATGCAGCTTTCCAAACATTTCGGGCTATGAGCAATACAAAACCAAATGCATGATCTTTGGTATACAGCTCTTTACGTCTCAATTTCAGCCGTTCAAAATTACTACATTTGTTAGGGAGCTGAAAGTGGCAAAAATTTATTGAAAGTAAATGGAAAAAATTTGCATAAGCATCTTAGTCGTTGGGCGTAAAACAGTTTACTGGCTTCAAAATAAGAAAAAATGGTATTTCTTTGGATTTATCTGTTGAATTCTTAGGCTACGTTGCGCTGAAAGACATTCACATTGAAAAATCTAAAGCTATATATCTGGCATCTGAGGATGTTCAAACTCATGAAGAGGATGAAGGCGATAACGAAAATACCTAGTATAAATTTTAAAACATTCAAAAATATTGCTTATCAAATTTTAAAATAAAAATAAAATCAAAGAAGTTAAGGTTTTTGTCTTTTAAATTTTATGAATTAATAGCATGGAAATTCATTTTCAATTGTAAAGCCGTTTCGTGTTCGCAAAAACTGTAGACTTTTGTTAAACAGTCGCATTATTTAATAGTCACACCTTGTATGTCTATTCAAAAAAACCTTCAAGTGTTTCAAAATTAATTTCTTTCTTTCACCGAAGGTCCTAGTAGCCAGTGTGCTTATTAAGTTAGGGTTATATTGTATAAATTATATAATTATAAGTTTTTTATAATATAAAAATTATTAGCTTTATTCAACACAACCTTTACCACCGGAGTCCTCTGCTAAAAAGAAAGATCCATTTTCAACAGAACTCCCATTTACAAATTCTAATTGGATAATAGCAGAGAATGTTAATGCAATGAGAAGGAGCAAATGTTAAAAGAGCTTTTTTCGAGTTCTAATTTATAGATTCATAATAAGGTCATTTCAAATTCAACTTTCCTGAAGAGGTCGGAATTGCAGATATTTACCACGCGAGTGACGCGAGTGGAGGGTTTCTATATTTACTTACCACGCTAGGCCAAGAATTCAGATATTTTCTGCGTTTACCATACTACTGAGGACGTTCATAAGATTTTTCGGCACACTACTAAGGAAATCGAAGCGAATAAAATTGCGATTAAGAAGGCCGCGCGGCAGTTAGTTTGTGGTGCAGAAGCTAAAGTCGGCGGAGTTATTCGTTTTGTGTTTTTGCACGTATTTAATTCAGGTTCAAGTCCTGAAGTCATATTTTTTTTCTTACACATTTTTTTTTTTACAATTCAAACCAGGAAAGTTTGGTAAAATTTTTTAGTTTATTTTAATTAAAATTTCTTTAAAATACTGTTTTTTTTTTGTATTTTATAAATGGAAATTTCTTTTCGGTATAAAATAGTTCATACTGGATATGACCTGACTTTTATATAAATCAATCAAAACAGAAAATATGTACATATATCTATAATCTATTTCATCAAATCCAAATTATATTGATGAGAAAATATCATTCTAATATCCGTCCAGAAAGCTAAACGCGCACACACACATGCATATTCATATAATTACGCATACAAACTTTCAACTAACGCAGAATATGTACATATAAAACTGCGAATCGAATAAATGAGTGATTTAGAAAAGATCATTAATAATTATAGATTAGCGCAATCGTGAAAGACGTGTCGTATATGCAGTACGTAGTCTCATATTTGACTCAGGTTCAAATCCTGTGCACAGTTTTTTATTCGATATTTTTATTTCATTTTTTATATTTGGTTTAATTGAAATTGATTTAAAATTTATTTTCTATATAACATTATTCATTTGAATTGATTTATATGTAAAACAGCCATAAAGTCAATCATATGAATATGCATTCCTATATTTAATTTCTTCAGTCAAATCTGAACTACTTACATACACATATTGATGAGAAAATATTCTAATATCCATCCAGGAAGCCTAACGCGCATACTCACATATGTGTTTAAATATATGTACAAACTACCACCATTCTAACAAACCCAGAACACAAGCTTCTGCGCACACTTGACACATGGGATATGCCCTATGAGCAAAAAGAACCGGGAAGGTGATGTTGACTGTTTCCTTCGATGGCCAAGGCATAGTCCACCATGAGTACCTTCCATCGGGCCAGACAGTCAATAGAGAATATTATTTATCCGTTTTGAAACCTTAGAGAGATGCTGTGTGTTGCAAACCGCCGGAAATGTGAGCAAACAATTCTCAGATTTTGCATGATGATAACGCGCCATCGCACTGATCAAAGAGAATACAAATCGGCCTGCCGGGGGTGTTTGGAGGACTGGGTTAAATATTGGCACATGTGTGTTGCTTCAGACGGGTCATATTTTGAAGAAGATAATATAAATTTGCCTTAAATTTAACTCTGTTTTGTTTAATTTAAACATTCCCGGTACTTTCTGATCATAAGGTACATATATGCGGCTTTGCGGACAGCAATGTGTGATTCGCTGGAAGTCGCATTAACTCTCGACTGTCGCACAGTTAGAAGACATATTTACATACATATAAGGGTGCATACATACATACGGAGCCGCGGCCACTCGACATGACAAAAATTTAAGATTTATCAAATACTAGCAAACCCGGCCCCCTTCCCTGGGCACACTAAAATAGAATAGATATGGTTTAGAACAGAAAATATATGATTTTCATATTATTTATTTCTTTATGCTTTATTCAAGCGCTTTGGCATAAACAATATTTTTTGTTTTTCTTTTTGTTTTTGAGTAAATATAAAATATAAATTGAAAATCAGGAAAAAAGAAGATTGTTTTTAAATTTCAAATCAACACATATGAATAACTAAGAAACAATCGTCTTTTTTCCTGATCATCCATGAATTTTTCGTTTCAATTTATGTGTTTTATTAAGCATTGGAGCTTTTTTAACCATTATCCATTTATATTTTCACATTAAATTCTCAAATTTCGTAAGAAGTTATTCACTGTTCCAAAATCCACTCCAAAAAAATTCACAAAAAATTTTAACACTTTGCCCTTACGTCTTCTCTTTATGGCATCCAAATCAGAAAGAAATATTGACACATTGTAACTCACACTGTCAATTTGACAGTTCAGTTCCGCCCCAAGCGTTAAAAAAGTATTGCATTAACATTCTCTGCTTTCACAGCAGTCGACTCACACTTGCATTGTAACTGTAGAAGCGCTGTAAAGTCGTATGCTTGAGATGTTCGCTGGTAGGAACACATCAGAGAGCATATCCGTGTATGAAGGTGGCCAGCAGTTATTTCTCCTTAACTTGAATAGCTTAACTTATATATCCCCTATAAATAATAATAAGTTCTTTCTTATGTTTTTTTTTTATAGATCGCATCGTCTACTTCCCCATGTCTGAAGTGAAATTCAATCTTCCATTCAACGAGAAATCTCAAAGTATATTTTCCAAAATACCAATTGGTCGCTTTCAAGTACTACCCGTTGGCAATGAAAAAACTTTAGAGTATCTGTATGTTTTGGAAAATAATGAGCTCTTGCGCATCAATGGCAGCAGTGGTGAGGTTTTTATGACGAATGATTATCAAACAGCACACAAAAAGACGAAACTCTTCTTAACTGCCATTGCGCGTAACCCGCGCAGGTCGCTTAATAACATTCCACAAATGACATTGGAAGTGACGCCACAGGCAGAAGCCGAATATTGCAGCCATTTGGAGAATGTCTGCTTTTGGGCAGCAGCAAAATACACGATTGTCGAGAATGCGACCACGAACGTTTTCTCCAAAGCAGGCGGTATGGATGCCTTTGAGCCGGTACGCGTGGGTACTTTAAATCCTCGTGCCACACGCTATCTCTGCCCCACTATGGATGTGAAATATACGCTAAAAAGTGGTGGCAAATACTTTACTTTGAAAAATAATGAACTCTATACTAAAATGCCACTGGATTATGAGTATTTCAACACAACGAATTTCGCGGTCACTGTCGGTTGTACGGTCAAAATGAGTGAGGAGAGAGAGGTTACTTTCAATAAAACGCTGCATGTAGCATTGTTGGATCGCAACGACAACGGACCGGAGTTGCAACAAAATGAGAAGGAGTATAATTTCGTGCTGGATAATCCACACTTTAAGCAGGTGAGTAAACTATGGGTTAAGTATGCTTACGCACCGTGATTGAGCATTAGTGGGTGTGGGGAGAGGTTGGAGTGAAATTATCGATTGCGGTCGGTTTGGCTTATCACACTCTGCTTACCACATTTGCCATAAAACAGTTATCTTTTATTATTTTTTGCATGTTTATTGGTCTGCCAGTTCGTCTATCGTCTTTCGTGCATTTCCACTCCTCCTGTTTGCTTCCATTCCACGATACCGGCAGGCAACTTTTGTAGTAAACTAATTCACATCACGCAACCGGTATTCGCCCCGTCGTTTGACTGCAGACGTAAACATACACGCACATCACTTCTTAATCATTATGACCGTCTGCTGGTTGTCTGGCTGGAATATCTTCCTTATAATGCACCCTCTTATATTGGCTTAACTGTTGGATGGGTGGAAGGTTGAGTGGTTAAATTTAATTTATGAATTGTCATTCATTTCCTGCGTTAATTTTTGCTTTAAGGCTAAATTCTAATTCGGTTATAGAATTTAGCAGTTGACTTTGATTTAATGCTAATTTGATTTTATTTTTCCAAAGATACTTTGAAGGGTCTATAACGACTTCACAGAAAAATCGCTTTAGACTTCTAGCGCCCCATTTTTTCGAGCATTCTGGTCAATTTCCTGGGACTACACGCCATTCAATTTCCAAATTCACAGCTGTGTTTACCGGTCATTAGATCCCATTTCAGAAGCTGTGGGGATCTTTCGGAGAAGCAGATTGTTGAGCACTTTCTCTGTAAATGCCCGGGTTTGACAGCTAGACGATTAAGATCACTGGCTGCTCCTTTCTACGACAGCCTGGGGCAGTGCTCCAACGTAAATCCCATAAATTTTATCCATTACATCAACATATTTGATTTGCTGTAGATATCTGCCCGTTGGCGGTCTTATAATGGTATCAAAACGTCGCTTTAGTGGAACTTGGAGAGTACCAGATTGCACGGCCTCGCTAGAGGGCTTATTGGCTTTGTTAAAAGGTAGGGATGGCTTAACAACTTGTTGGAATAGGATTTGTAAACACAATGTTCCTCGGTGGCTACTCAGCAGCCTTTTTAAGAGCAGCCAGTCTAACTTAATTATTCTTCATACTAAAAGTTCATAATTGAATAAAATCGTCCGATGTGAACTCGATATCTCAATGATCAATGAAACCAAATTGATCAGCCACTAAACCTTTCGTAGCTCTGTAGGACTCAAAATATCACGTTGAGATCGAGTGAGAAATTTTACTGGAAGCTTAGATTTCATTACTCGCCACATCAAGCAGTATTATCTTCACGATGAGAAATCGGTAGCGGAGATTCGACTACGAAATGTTAGGTCAATGTTTTAACACATCAACACATTTGTATTTGCTTCTTCTAATACTTGCTTATTACATATAAGTAGGTCTGCTTAGCAATCCAAAAAGATCTTTTGAAACTATGGTCTTCCAAATTTGGACAGAGTGGGACATGGCTGACCTCTAACAATTGTGAATGAAAAAATACTGCGTTTTGATGAAATAATTCTTCAGGCGGCTAATATCGAAGTTTATTAGTTCTCTGGCGTTGGACAGAGAAAACCAAGAAGGACGAATTTTAGCCTCGCGAAAGCAAGACAGTTGAAAAAAAGACGGCGAGATGATTACCACCATTACCAAAAAGTTCCTGCAATATATTCAGAAAATTCCAAATGCCAGTTTATTCCTCAAAAGTGATATTCTCGCCTTCAAAGTTCACTCCATCTATTTGAGGCTCATTTGCCCGATTTTTTTAAACGGATTTTTGTGTTTTTGGGATATTTAGACGTTAACATTTCTGTAATTCTGTGTAAAAATTTCAAGCAAACCAAAGGAAAACTGAGGGAGTTATAGAACTTCGACTGAAAGAATTTAGCTAGGGCAGCTCGGTACTAGTGAGGTTTGGACTCATTTAATCGATTTTTTAACCGATTTTTGTGTGTTTTGCGTATTTAGAAAGGTTAATGCTTCTGTAGTTTTTGTAAAAAGTTTAAGCAAATCAACTATGTTTTTGAGTTTTCTGCCATGAAAAAAGCTCTTCATAAAAAATCATTTGCCGTTCGGAGTCAGCTTAGGTCCCTCCATTTTCGCTTAATATCGGTTGGGATAGGACGCATTGCATTCCACGCACCCACCACCGTGGAATTAGTGGGGCTCTCCGTACCACTCCTACTCTAGCACTTAACGCTATGCTGAATGTGGCGCCCGTGGACATTGTAGGAAAAACTACCGCTGCACGCACCGCACTCAGATTAAGGTGTTCGGGCCATAGGCTAGACTTAAGTTACGGACACTCTAGCATTCTTAAAAACTTTGAGTTCATCCCTACGGTGCTGGACCACTGTACACCCACGCTAGGTCCGAGCGGACCTTTTTCTACTCACATTACCTCAAGGGATGAGTGGGCGGGGTGCAACATTCGGCGGCAAGGCATGGCAAACATGTTCACGGATGGCTCGAAGTTGGACGGAAGGGTTGGTGGGGGAGTATTCTGTAAGGAGACTCCCATCAAACTTAAATTTAGGCTCCCGGACCACTGTAGTGTTTTCCAAGCGGAGGTATCCGTAATTAAGGAAGCGGTGGACTGGTTGCTTAATTCGGTAATTACCGTTAAGGAAGTAAATATTTACTCCGATAGCCAATCGGCAATTAGGGCCTTGGGCTCGCTGTTTGTGTGATTAGTCGGGGAATGTCTGGCTTCTCTCTCGATTGCATCTGAATACTTCATCATCAGGCTCATTTGGGTTCCCGGTCACAGCGGCATAGAGGGAAACTGCTGGGCTGATGAGCTGGCTAGACAGGGAACTTTGGAGACGGTTTCGTCGCGTAATGAGAGAATTGGGGTTCCCCGGAGAACCTGTGGTCTGCTCCTGGAAAGATGGGCCTCGAGTCAACTCAGCGAGCGCTGGGCTAGTGCGCAAACGTGCAAGGTCGCGAGATCCTTCTGGCCACGGGTAGATCGGGGACGCTCAAGGGAACTGCTAAGGCTAACAAAGCCCCAGCTCTCAAATTTGGTGGGCATCCTTACCGGACATTGTCCGTTAGGTGTTCACGCCGTAAGACTTGGGATTATCTCAAGTCCGTTCTGCAGAAACTGTCTGGAGGACGAGGTGGAATCATCTCAACACTTTCTGCTCAGCTGCCCTGCTCTCGTCTGGCAAAGACTTAGAAATCTGGGCTCCCACTTTTTCGCTACGCCTGCGGATATAGCCGGCGTAAGTATCATAAATTTGGTGAAGTTCATTAGTAGCTTGTTACGGCTAACTACGAACGTAAATCAGCCCCCGTCGGCGCCGTCGTAAAATGTATGGTCATCATTGTATCTAATCCCAAGGCTCCTTCTTCCTTCCCATCTCCTTTCTCCTCTCCCATGTATGGCACCACAACGGACGAATTTCTTAACATTTGTCCAAGTGAGCCCTTTAGCTAGAGCAGCCATTTAACCTAACCCTAGGTCCCTCCATCTGTGGAAGAACATCAAGACGCACGCCACAAATAGGAGTAGGAGCTCGACCAAGCACCTAGCAGAAGTGTACCTACCAATTATTTATTGTATTTTTTATGATTCTTTTGGACATGGACTGAACTTTTATTTTTTAAATTATGTAACGATTCTGAACAATTAATTTTTTATTTATGGATTAAGGCAAGTTCTCCAACTTAAAAATCAATGCTGTTTATTTCAGGGTGAACCTGTTGGAAACAAGATTATATTCACTGACGAAGATTCCCTGAAGGTGAATGGATATTTAACTTATCAAATTCTGAATGACACCAGTGAGTTGGTGCGTCCCGATTGCACCGCCTACGAGGCCGATCATACAGGAAAACGAAACTCCATTTTTAGTTGCCGTATGTACTAATAAAAGAGCTATTAATTGTTGTTAAATAATTATTTCCATGTTGCAGAAATCATATTTGCTCGCAATGGCATACTGAGTCAACCATCCTACTGCTTCATTTTGGTCGCGAGTGATAATACAATCCTTTCGAATATAACAAAAACAGTAAGGCGTTAAGAAGTTTAATTTAAAAATTATCTAATATATGGAAATTTTATTCACGTTTATGTGCAGGCAACAGCGAATATTTGCATACGAACCGATCCTGGCAAAATACACGAAGCGGATCGACCGCGCGTCATGGAGCTGCGTCAACATCGTGGTATGGGCCGGCGTTTAACCAACTCGGCTGAGTCGATATTGGATAGCGACGATAGGGGTTTCTTAACACCTAGCATCCTAAGCACCTATCCAAAGGATGTCTTCATCCATCGCACTGCTATGTCCTATAGTCGTGTGGCACAGCCAGAGAACTTTCAAAGTTTAATAGAAATGTCGGGAGTGCATTTCACAATCGTTGAAGATCGTAGTGGCGCTTTTGGTATAACACCGACGGCTGGTATTGTCTATGTGAAAGACAAGTCGGCGTTGGAGCTTTCACCGGAAACAGTATACTTGTGAGTATGGATAGATGGTGAGGTATTATAAGTAGAAGAAATGAAGATGGAGATTATAAGGTTAGGTAGGTTTATGTAAAATGTAGTGTTATCTGTTTATGATTTCGTCGGAACGCAAGGTTTTCTAGATCATTTTCATATAAACCCTTGAAGTTCTCTGGCTAATCCAAATCGTGTTATCAAAACACAGAAAGAATTAGTATGGATGATTCAGTGACAATGCTCGAAAATGTCAACTGGGTCAGGCGAAGGTGGAGTTCCTGGGTCATCTCGTTTCAGCCGAGGGTATCAAGCCGCTGCCGCAGAAGGTGGGGGGTATTTTGCAATACAAAAAACCGAAGCAAGTACAGGAGCTGAGAAGATTTTTGTTTTTAAATAAATAGTCACCACACTCGAGCCTCGGCACCCACATCATTGCTGACAATTGTAATTTTGAAGTAGGAGAGGATTGCGTTAAGCATTAACAAAAGCCACACTGTATAACTCGATCCCTCTTTCTACTCGATCTATTGTGAGGCGCAGATGTTTGGACGATGACAACATTCGATGAGTAGGCCTCGGAATGGGCTGAAAAAGATTCTGCGAAATATTTATGAACCTTTGCGCTTTGTCTATGGTGAGTACTGAAGGAGATTGAACAATGAGCTGTACGAGTGAAGATTCAGCAGATACGCTGGCTAGGTCAAGGCGTACGGCTAATTGAAGCCAGAGGAAAGGCACATGCGCTCAATCCAACCCAGCTCTATCCTGAGTTTAATAGGGGAACTGGATCTAGATGAGGTAATGTTATGAGCAGAGGGCACATAACACCATGAGGTCGAAGTGCAAACCTCGAAGTAATTTGCGGGGTCCGGCACTCGAAGTGTAACCAACTTCTGACCGCTCGCCTGTGCATCAGCTGTCTGTTAGTTAACTAAATGACAGCCCAGAGCATTGTTTACAAGCACGCGGAAGCCGCGAAAAAAACAGTAATGGATTTCAAGCATAATAGTGTGATTGCATTATATTTGGCTGGAAAACCACAGCCAGCGGTTGTCCATGAGCTCGAGCACCTTAAAGTAAATAAAGTACTTGTTTATAGCACCATTACTCGTTACAATGACACTGGTAGTATCGCGAAACGTCGTGGAGGTGGTCATCAAAAGACTGCAACGTCACGCGAAATGGTTCAAAAAGTGAAGAAGTAACTGGAGCGAAATCCCCGATGAAGTGCCAATCAAATGGTGAAAGAACTGTAACCGCAGATGGGCGCTCTCCAGTCGTTTTCATCGAACCTGACGTCAAGGTAAATTCGAAATATTATCGGGAAAGTATTCTGGAGGTTGCTTTGAAGCCGAGGGCAGACAATCATTTCGGTGGCAGATCATCATCACCGTCTCACAAAGCTCGAGTGAACCAAGAATGGCTAAAAACCAACGTTCCGAACTTTATAACGTCCATACAATGGCTCTCAAATTCACTAGACGCATGTCCGATGGATTATTCTCTTTGGGCCATTTTGGAAAGCAAGGTCAGAACTAAAAGATTCATCAGTCTCGAGGCGCTGAAAAAAGCCATTGTTCTCGAGTAGGCCAAAATACCTACAATCCACATTCAGACAGCTTGCGATTCGTTTCTGGTCCCTCTCATTTTTTACTTTGAATTGAATAAAAGTAATTTTCCAAACTAAATTTGTGATATTTTTAATTGGTTGCACTTCGAGCGCCGGACCGTGTGTATGTCTATCTAGTTTTCTCTAGCCGACGCTGGTTGGTCCGAGGAAGAAGCGATTAGGTTTTCGTAGTTGAACTTCAGTCTTGATTTCTTAACTCAATATTTGCTGGTTGGCTGCACCGTTTTGAGGCTTACAGCTGACTGACTGGGTAATTCTTGGGAGTGTGATGATGTTTGGAAAAGGTTTCCTGTGTAATTATCTATTACGGAATGATAGTAAACGTGTTCAACAATATAAGACAGTCTGACCGGATACTTCCCTTTACGACTTCTAAAGCGTCAAATCTATTTAGTAATCGGCGTCAACTATCTAAGGGCTTTCAACCATTGGGATCCCTTGACTATCAAATTACAATGATCAAAGATCCGTAATTCTTGGCACACAAGTTGAACAACTCCATCCTCGAAGGTATTTCATTGAGATCCACATGGTCACAGTAAAAGTGTTTTAGGATAAGAGCCTGAAAATCTAGAATCACTAGAAGCAGTATAAAATCTAGAAGCACTCAGCCGTACAAAGCTAAGGTAGAAGCAATTCTGACAGCTCATTCTCTTATAGGTAGCTTTTAGCTGAGAAATAAGAGCCTACTATTTTTTTGTTTTGAGATCTTATAGGCGATTGAATTTAATTTTTATTAATAAAGCTATCTAGAAAACCAATTTCTCTCTACTTCCTCAGTCTCAACATAACCTGGCACGATGCCTATCCACGTTCATTCGTCGTAAATGTGCATCTCGTCGATGGCCATGCCAACAATGCCACTTGTGAACAGAAGATCAAGTCTCGCAGCCAAACTTGCGCGCAAATAAAATATCAGAAGCAATGTACGAAATTCTGTGGCCTCGGCACCAATGGCGGCGGATGCAAGTGGCGTGGTTCCAATGCAGGTTTCTTCGGTCGTAATTACGCTTCCTGTGTATCCGATGACACACATTGTCCGGACAACATTTGCGATCCATTGGAAGAACTGAACATCTTCATCTGTCCACAGGACTGCGTTGCAGCAGCCAAAATTATGGGTCCACACACATCGAACAATAATAAACGTGGCGTTTACTCTGCCTCCGGTACTTGCACATGTGAAGACAATGGAAAATGTTTGTGTGCACCGCTCGATGATGAGGAACCACGTCCGAAACGCAAGCGCAAGAATGAAACTAAGCCAACTGATGCTAATAAATTGGCGAAGTTCGGTGGTTTGGAGGCTGCACTGCCTACTCATAATAATTTAAATAATGAGATGATTGAACGCGATGCTATGAGCATTCACGTGGCTGGCTTCACGTGCGGCAAGTCGTGCATCCTATTAGCCATCACATGCCCGCTTGTCCTCATCGTACTGATTATATGTTTGCTTGCGTCACAACGCAATCTTAAGCGACGTACACGCGGTAAGGAAGCGTTATCACAAAAACCATCTCTGAATGGCGTTTGTGATGCTCGTAACGGCGATGTACCACTAATGCAAATTGAAAGCGGCTCGGTGAAATTCGATACAGATGACTCGAAATGGGAGTTCGATCGGGAACTGCTGCGACTGGATGTGGTGCTTGGGGAAGGTGAATTCGGTAAGGTGGTCAAGGGTTATGCGACCAACATTGCGGATATACCGGGTGTTACTACAGTGGCGGTAAAGATGCTGAAGAGTGGCGCCAATTCCGTGGAGTATATGGCACTTCTGTCCGAATTTCAATTGTTGCAAGAGGTTTCACATCCGAATGTCATTAAGTTACTGGGCGCTTGCACGAAAGGCGATACGCCAATGATTATTATTGAGTACGCTAAATATGGGTCGCTACGCAGTTATTTACGCTTGAGTCGGAAAATCGAGTGTTCAGGAGTGGATTTTACCGACGGTATAGAGCCAATAACAGTGAAGAATATTTTATCGTTTGCATGGCAAATTTGCAAAGGAATGGCATACTTGACGGAAATTAAGGTGAGGAAAAGAAATCACAATTTTTTAAACATCGATTCTAATGCAAATACTCGTAACAATATAAAATTAAGTTCCCATCGAATTTTATAGGGTTTTCATATGTAAATTGTAAGTCTAGGCTATAAAAAATTCCTAGCGGTCATATCATAAATTCATCCGTTAAATTAATTCAAACACACTTTTCTTTAAGCCTTTTAACGTGGCCACCTTTTAGGTCACACTATACAACTTTTCCTATTTTTCATTGAAAATATAAAAATCATATTAAAGCAAATGAGATGTGAAGTGATTTTTGGTAGGGTCCAGTATTAAAGAGTTTTGAATCGGCTGCAGAAATATAAATACACTGATTGTACTTCTATAAGTTTTTCGGAACCATAAAAGACAGTATATCTTATTACAGGAGTGCGGGTACCTAACAAGTTTTTGGAAATACTGTGACCTCTAAAAAGTTGAGGTCGTAAAAATCTAGCTCATCCAGAAGAAATTTAATTTCGGAGTATGTCTACTTTTCAAATATTTAAGTAAAATGTTCCATCTTTATTACGAGGCTATAAATCTACTGCTCTTTAACTCTATACCTTTTCAACTTTAAATTGGGACTAAACAATTTCAAATTGGGAATAAACACATTCGAATTGGGACTAAACAATTTCAACTCTAGTAATAAGAATTTTAAGTTGGAATTTAGTATTTTAAGTAGAAATTAAGCATTTTTAAATTGATGCAAATTTGAAGTTATTTATTGTAACATACTAAACATTATAAATCATCATAACAAATAACACAACTAATAATTGAAAAGGTACATATATATAATAACACAACAAATTAAATTGATTAATACAAATAATTATTACATATGATTAAAAAGACATGTCATTCATATTTAACGCATCTGGTATAAATCTTTGGACATGGGCGACATATTTGGCACAAGTAGTTACATTTAATTTGGCGATGTTCGGTTGTATTACATTTTCTAGCCGTTGCAGGCGATACTCAGTTTGAGTCATATCTACTCTATTTTCGCCAGCCAAAATTTGTGGCAGTTCAATTGCCAGCTCACGTTTTACACCAGCTTTCAGGGTTGACCAGGCAAGCTCAATTGGGTTGAGCATTGGGCTGTATGGACTTAATCTCAGCAGGCGGTGATCAACAAATTCGTTTTCTGCAAAGACATCCTCAATGGAAGTATGGCAAGGTGCATTATCTATTACCAATATTACGGGTGATTGGTAAATATTTCGAGCATTACGAAGACAACGACGAATAAACTCATTAGCTTCTGCTTTTTTAAATGCACCTCTTCTTACTTCATGATGAATTAAACCCAGATTTCCTATACATCCAATTAGGTGAATATTAGCTCCACGACTTCCAGCTGAAATAAACGTACAACGGCTTCCTTTTTTGGACCGGCCTCGTTTTCTGGATATAAATAAGTTAAAATTGGTTTCATCCACATAAATAATAGGTTTATTCTCCGATTGATATTCTAAAAGTTTCTGAACATACACACATCTTTTTTCTTTTATTTTCTTCATTATTTGCTTTATTATCAGCTTCAATTTTTTTAAGGTAAGCCATTTCACGGTGTCATGTTAATTAATAAAATATGAATAAAATAAGAAAAACAAAATTCAATAAAAATATCGGTTTTATGCACAGCATTCTTTATTTATTTAATTACAATCCTTATGACTAAAGTTTAAAAGACATTCAAATTGTTTATTCCCAATTTGAAGTTGTTTAGTCCCAATTTGAAGTTGAAAAGGTGGTTACTTTCGGAGAGTTCCACAATTGCATATAGTTTCAACCCAAGAATGATAGATTGACAAGGTTTGCTCTTTAACTATGGTGGAAAGGAAAATTGTGAGGAAAACTTCGGCTACCACGTCACTTGGGAGATTCGGCCGCCGAATTCTGCAGAATCATTTCACACACTCGTCCAATCCGTCGTTGTTCAGACGGCAACAAAATGACATTGTGTTGATCTTTTTTGAATATCCCCAGCACAATCTCAGTTTTTTTGTAAACACATCCCAAGTAACAGCAGCCTATCAACTGATTCTGTCAAATTCGCTCGGAGCCGAATAACGGAGCACACCATCACCATGGTTTCAACCTTGCTACAAAGCAATGAGGCGGTACTGAAGTTAAGAGTTTAGACGGAGCATATATTCAGAAGCTGATAAGTGATGTGAACAAACTTAAATCTAATAGCTGTAAGAGAAGCAATAAAGAAATCTTGGCTAGAACAGCTCGTCTAGTGGAAGTCCTCATAAAAGACCAATCAGTAGAGTTGCATTCACACAAAATGCTTAATAAGGTAGTGAGACGTTTTCATTTCTTTTGTGGTCTATTTTTTGACGTAAAAAAAAGAAAACTTCAAACTTTAATGCTCTCAAGCGGTCTGACGGAGTAGTGAGAATATATCGTTTCTTTTAAAGTCTTCTTTTCCCGTTTCACATTTAAATTCACGTTGTTATGCGTTTGGAAACGTAAGATCTATCATTTAAAGGCATGCTCTCAGTGTAGAAGATAACACATCATTATCATCATTGTTGGCTGGACAACCCTGGTCAGGTCTCCATGCTCGAGATCCATCTAAGCCTGCGTCTTCTTCTACACCAGTGTTTCCCAACGTGGGGCCCACGCCCCACAGGGGGGCAATTTGATAGTTAAGGGGGGCAATTTTAAAATAGACTCGACACGACTTTAACCCTTTCGCTTTGGGTTATTTAAATGCAATGCTAAATATCGGTGAAAATTTAACAAAAAAGGCAAATTCTTAAAAAAATGCTGTAAATAATTATTAGGTATAATTTCGTTTGACGTTACCAAAATATCAACTGGGTAATTAGAGTCGTCAAGTAAACTTCATCGGGGATTCACCGTGGAGTCAATATTCGGAGGAATATTTAAAATTTGGGTTCATACCCGCTGTTCAAGATGAGCGGATGCCGTTTTGTCTTTTATGCCAGCAATGCTTGACCAACGAATCAATGAAACGAGGTCGTCTTGAGGCGCATTTGAAGCCGAAACATAGTGCTCATATAAATTCAGATTTGAGTTACTTTAAAACTTTAAAAGAAAAGTTTGAAAAAAGAACAACATTACAGTCTCTATTTACTGCTCGTTCTTTAACAAATAATCGTCTTTCTGAGGCTAGTTATCAAATTTCTTTATTAATCGCTAAAACTGGAAAAAATCACACTATAGGAGAGAATTTGATAAAACCGTCAATATCAGCATTTCTTAAAACGGTTCTGGAAAAAGATGACAAAGATGTAAAAGCTATGCCACTCAGTAACAATACTGTTAGCAGAAGAATAGACGAAATGAGTGAAGATATTGAAAAACAACTTGTTGAAAAGCTGAAAACAAGAAATTTCTCAGTACAAATGGATGAATCAACTTTGAGAGACAGTGAGGCAGTATTGATAACCTATGTAAGATATATTGATGAGGGGCATTTTACTGAAGAAATGTTGTTCTGTAAAAGATTAGAAAGCACCACTACCTCCAAAGACATATATAATAAGTTAAAAAACTACTTAGATGTCAATGATATACCAATGAAAAATATAACATCTTGTGCTGCAGATGGCGCCTCTAATATGATGGGCAAGAAAAATGGCTTCTTAAAATTGATGAAAGATGCGAATCCAGAAATGATTATTGTACATTGTGTTATTCATAAGGAAAACTTGGTAGCTAAAAATATCTCGCCTGCTCTAAATGAAGTACTACATACAGTAATAAAGTGTGTTAATGCTATTAAAGCTAGTGCCAAATGTGAACGTCTTTTCAAGTTATTTTGTGAACAACAAAATGAAGACCATGTGAAACTTTTACTTCATACTGAAGTAAGGTGGCTATCCAAAAGCAACTGCTTGAAAAGATTTATGCAACTGTTTGACAGTCTTAGTGATTTTTTAAGCGACAAACCGGAAATGAAGTATCTGTTAACAATCGATGGTAAAGCATTTGTAAGTTATTTAGCCGATATCTTTGAAAAACTAAGTATATTAAATAAGCAACTTCAAGGACCAAATAAAACACTTGTCGATGCAAAAACAAAGATATTTGGTTTCATTACCAATATAGAGTTATATCAGAAACACATTAACAACAAAAACCTTGAACAATTTCATTGGCTCCAAAAATGTGAAGTAACTGATACCGCTTTACTTGTTATTGTCAATCATTTGAATATTCTATCCGCTGATTTAAAAGAAAGATTTTCTGATTTAAAACAAATTGATTTCCCAACATGGATGATGCAGCCAATATTAGTGGATTTCTCTGATATATCAAATATGCAGTATCAAGAAGAACTCACAGAATTGCAAAATGATGAATCCGTAAAAACTTTATTTAATATAAAAGGAGCGATGGCATGGCTTTGTGAAAATACTGAAACTAAATACCCAAATGCAACCAAATGTGCAAGAAAACTTTTACTACCGTTTCTATCATCATATTTAGCTAAATGTGGATTTAGTGCTGTAAATGATTTACTGATAAAAAAAAGAAATCGACTTGATATAACACAACGTGGAGACTTGAGATTAAAGCTAAGTAAATTGGAACCTAATATAAAATCTCTGTGCAGCAAGCATCAAGCGCAAGGATCGCACTAAATGAATATAAAAAAATCAATATTAAAATTATTTTGAATTTCAGTTTTTCATTATATGTTTTGAAATTTTACTTACGATGTTTTGATAACAATTTCATAGTGATTCCTTCCTAAAACTTATCATTTATATTTCTTAAGGGAACAAAACAATTTTTAAAGGTTAAAAATTATGTATGGCGGCATACAAATTTTAGAAATGTTAAGATGGGGCATGGCCTAAAAAAGGTTGGGAAACGCTGTTCTACACTGTCAATCCATCTAAGCGGCGGGAGCTCCCTTCTTCTCTGTCTGTGGCATTTACCGAAGAGTATTTGCTCAGGTTGGTACCCGTATTAGCCCGTATTAGCCCACAATATGTGACTTGCACATCTCAATCTGTTGATCATGATTGTGGTTATCACAGATGGGTGTGTATAGTATATAGTTTTTCGATTGTAGCATTTCTGCCACTCGCCTTTATCATATATCGCTCCAAAAATTTTTCGCAGAACTCTCCTCTCGAAAATCTGCAGCTTCTGCTTATCCGCACCTCTGAAAGTGCACGTTTCACTACCGCATAGCAAGATGGAAATAATAATTACTTTACATAACAGTGAAATCTTTATTTTTCTGTCTAGGTGGCGACTCTTTAGGTGTTCAGACAGCGAAAAATAGCAGGGGTTGGCCATAAGGATTCTGTGGCCGATTTCTGCAGAAATTTTTTTGTCATAATTAATGATCACTGCAAGGTATTTTAATTCCTTCACTCCTTCGAAATCATAGTCCCTGTGTTTCAGAATTTGACCCACATTGTGTCTGACAGATTCCGATGAAGTTGGAACTAACGCTTTAGTTGTAGTTTCGTTTATTTCTGAAGCCATACATTTTTTTGCTCTTTCAATACCTGCAAAAGCTTCTTTTAAACTCGGCAGCAATTGAACCGATTTAAACAAAATAGTTTCATTTGTGTTTACGACAGAGTCCCTGATAATAATTGCAAGGGTAATATTAAAGAGAATACATGAGAGCCCATCCCCTTGCCGAAGTCCGAAGTCTATCGCGACGGATTGTTCTAAAGATAGCATAAACGAGTTCTATTTTTCTAATCTAAAAGAGGCATTCCTAAATGCCTTTAAATTTATAATTATATATTTATTTTCAGTTGGTTCACCGCGATTTGGCTGCGCGCAATGTTTTACTCGCCGACGGGAAAATCTGCAAAGTATCCGATTTCGGACTCACACGCGACGTGTACGAAGACGATGCCTATTTGAAGCGTTCACGTGATAGGGTGCCGGTGAAGGTTTGTATATAAATATTATTTATAGAAGTAAACACAAAAAAATATCACTCTAATAAAAATACATCTGCTCGTTTTCTACGCAGTGGATGGCTCCTGAGTCTCTGGCCGATCATGTCTACACCACCAAATCGGATGTGTGGGCCTTTGGAGTGCTCTGTTGGGAACTAATTACTTTGGGTGCCTCGCCTTACCCTGGCATACTACCGCAGGATCTCTATAATTTATTGAAAACTGGTTATCGCATGGAAAGACCAGACAATTGTTCGGAAGAAATGTGAGTAAAAAATGAGTGAAGCAGACTTTGAATAATTTAATACAATAATAAAAATAAGAATTAAAATGCAAGCAAGCAAACTCGTCGTACATAAAAATGCATACCCATAATTCAGCGTGGTAAAAAAACTTGCTTTCTCATCCCCCACAGTTACTCCGTTGTGCGCACTTGCTGGGCATATGATCCGAACTCGCGTCCCTCCTTTAAATATCTCGCTTCACAATTCGAAAAGCTACTCGGCAATAACGCCAAATATATAGAAATGGAGTCGAGCGCTATTTCCAATCCAATGTATTGTTTGGATGAAGCGAAATTGGCCAACACTTCGCAGCCGGACTTAAACGTTTGCTTGGAGCAGCAGTGGGGCGAGCCAGATTCGTTAGATCATCTCTGGCAACCACCAAAAATGTGCTACGACACACAAGAATGTCCGAGTAGCCGTGAATTCTCCGCCACATTTAGCATGGAATTTCAACAGCCACCACCTGGTTACGACATACCGCGTCCACTCACTGAAAATGCTGCCACGGAGCAGGTATTACGTTATGCGAACGATTTACGCTTTCCGCTAAATACACGTAAGTCGGTATGCGCCGCTAGCACCACGTCGAATAGTCAAAATGGCAGCAAAGGTGGCGGTGATGGTGGAGGCGATGATACAATGGCGGCACACTACTCGTTGCCAGTAAAACGTGGACGCTCGTATTTGGATATGACGAATAAGACCTGCATACCCGATAATTTGGATAGTGTTGATTTTGAAAAACATCTTTCGAAGACAATCTCATTTCGGTTTTCTAGTCTACTGAATTTAAAGGAACAAGACCTAGGCGCTGTTTAAAGCATTAAGACCAAAAGGGGTGGTGTTTATTTAAAATTTGTTTTTCCTAGTGGTTTTATATATATTTTTTATATACCATATATGTATGTGTGCACGCACATCTGTGTAGAATGAATTGTTGATTAGTTTTAATTTTACATTTATAAAATTAGTTGTATAATTTAAGTGGACGATGGAAGGTAGAATTTTTTATACGAAATCTCGATGTATATATGTGCTTGTGTGTGTATACAATGCTAAGTCAAGCTGTATTTGTTGCCAAAGAAAATACTCTCGCATTTATTTATGTTTTTTGTATAGTCCATATGTTGTTTTAGGAAAATTAAAGACTAAAAGGCACTTAAAATTGGTTGCAATTATCTTTTTTAAGGGGTTACATACGTCCAGAATTAAAAAAAAAATAGTTTTTTTTTTTAAATTTCGAAAGTATAGTATCTTAAGAATATAGTGTGAAATTTTCATGCGAAAAATCCCAATATTATGGCTTCTACAGCCCAATAATTAGGTAAAGAGCGGTCCGCGCGCGCCTGTACCTCAAACTTTAAACTCGGTTTTTCTCGAAACTACTTCTTCCGGCACGCTTTGCATGATAACTCATACAGTTTTCAATATTTTTTGATACGGTTTTTTTTAATATTCAAAAGTGCTTTCTCTATAGATTTCCTTTTTGATATTTTTATTAAAAAGTTTATAAACATAATTAAAGTATGACATTTAAGACGTAAAACGCATACTTTTTTTAAATGCCGTAAATTACAAAATTTTTCGAAATTCAAAAATCCTGCTCGACAGACTATAACTATCACTTAATTCTCGAAGAATTTATTTACTTTTTCAGATCCATCAACATTTCAAGGAGAAATGATGCAGACCGTGGAGCAATTTTTTTCATTGTACTTTGGGGCACGTGATTTTTTATATACTAATTTTTGTGAAGAAAAATTAAAATACATTTTTTCATAAAGTTTAAGCACTACTAAACAATGTATAAATTATTTTATATTTATTCCTATTTTTATCCCTTCTAAAAACAGTTTTTCTTTTAGCGCATTCTTGACGCTGCTGGACGTACATATGTAACCCCTTAAGGGGGTGGTAGGGTTTAGCGCTAAAAAAAAAACACTTTTTTTTTTTAATTTTTTACAGAAATATGGCTTAAGATACTTTAATAAAATCAGTACCATGTTATTGTACATCTTTTCAATAAGTTTTTAAAAAATATTAATAATAAAATATTGACAAATAAGCCCATGACAGAGTTTTTTTGGAGATATGTTTTTCGAGAGGTGCTCTGCGGTGCCAATCGGCATTCGTCGTAGAATCATCTGAAACTAAAAAAGTCGAATTTTTCAGTTAAAGTATGACGTAATGCTCCCCCCTACATTAATAAAATTTTTTTGGTGGCAAAAAAACGTAAAACGAGCATTTTTGGCGAAAAATTTCGCCATATTTGTAAGTGAAAAACAACCTTAAAAAAAAAAATAAAAAAAAAACAGTGTGGGGGGAAGTATTTTTGATTTAGAAAACGTGTGCCAAATTTGAAAAGAATCGGTTGAATAGTTTCGGAATTGTGATTGGCACCGACTTTTAAGAAGTCGTTTCGGGAAAAACGCGTTTGAAAAAATGACTCTGAAAAATTATCGATGCTCCGCATTCGAAGTAGAGTGCCTACAAAGGCTATAACTTTGAGAGTTCTGCTCCGATCCACTTAAAATTTTGACACAACATTCTTGAAATGATTTACTATAAGATGAGTGAAGAAAAAAAATTTCGATTTTGTGACCCTACCCCCCCCCTAAACTCGATTTTAGCTTTAGATGACATTTTATGAACATATTTTTAATATTAGTTAACTGTCGATAACTGTACTAGAGACTTAATGTATTTGAATTTTAATAAGATTATATTAACGTTGGTTTTCACTTAACTGAAAATAAAATATTTGTTAGCAGTATAAATTAACACGTTGAGTGCTGTCGTATACGTGAAATTTGTATTCGCCAGATGTCATTGTTAATAGTTGTAAACTTTAATATTTATTAATATTGCCTCAGCAGGCAATGGCAAACCTCCGAGTGTATTTCTGCCATGAAAAAGCTCCTCATAAAAATATTTGCCGTTTGGAGTCGGCTTGAAACACCCCTCCTGAGCACAAGCTAAAAAATCCTGTATTATAAGCAAAAATTTACCTTTGGCTTGATGGCAAAATAAAGCACATATCGTCCCCTTAGTATAACAATAGCCTATGTGCTCATAGGCTATTATTTTTTTATTGAATTTTTGGATTCTCCATCGTCGATTTTATATGTGGTCAAAATTTTGTCAAATTCCAAATTCCATGTTCCACAAAGTGGGTCAAAACGTCAGTCAAAAAATAATAAATATTTACAGACATAACGAGATTTGAGTGAAAGCTACTTTCGACAAAAAGTTTGAAATTCATTTTCTCAAAACATAAAAAAATTTATAGGCTATTTTAATACTAAGGGGACGATATGATTTTTTCCACTGGTATTACAGTAAATAATGCCTTTTCTTAAATAAAAGTAAACTGCGCATAGTCGATACTAAACGTGGCATACAACGTATTAAATTTATAAAATTGAAAGCCTACATACATAATTTGTATTTCAACACCAACATTTACTAAAGAAAAGTATTCCTATTATTGTAACGAGAATAAAGTGTGTTAAAGGGAATTTTCAAACAGAAACAAATCCCAGTCCGGCAAGACGTAATTTACATGCCCAATAGTATGAATTAAACTTTCCTACTGTACCTACGTGAAAAATAAATATATATTGCATAAGAGAAAATAAAAAAATAATAAATTAATAATTGGAAGCAGAACTTTTTTAAAACATCTTTCGCACAAGATTCTTGGCTCTTTGGGTAAAATCAGCAATTGGAAGGTAAATGTCTTGATAATGCGCTGGGTTGCATAGGACCGCTGTGGCGTTTTGCCTACATTATACCAATAAAAAACAACAAACTATCGGCAAGAAATATTTTGTATTTTGTTTTTGAAATTTGTTGGATGAATGTTAAAGTTTCAAACAGTATACAAAAACCAAGAAAACAACAACAACAAAATCAGGTTACTTCAAGGTTACTTCATCAATCAAGCCATCAAATCACAAGAAATCGATATCACCTTATTTGAATACGACTTGATGTGTTCCCCATAAGGCGAATTCTACAAAAAGGTTGGCAGTTGTACAAAAACAAGATTGTCACATGTACCCAACTCTCTTTTTACACAATTTTTAAATAACACAGTTGACAAATAAATTCTTTTTAAACGAAATTTTCGTTCCTGCACGAATCTCAAAACGAAAAATGTATTTCTAAACAAAACGTAATACCTAAAAGTATGACTTATTCAGTAAACATTTTTCGTGTAAGAGCAATAAGTGCATTTTAGAACAAACCAAGTCCAATTGTACGTTAAAATTTCAACGTTATCTTAGGGTGACGTTTAGCTGGATAACAAGTAAAGGTGGCGCAAAATTAATCATCCTTTTTTAAATTTTTTTTTTTTTACTGAATAACGAAAATAATTTTGAGTAATGAAAATCTTTATTTGACGTTTACATGTTCCATGTCTGTTTGTATACTGCAGCTGACTAGTTCACAAGAGTCAAATATGAATACTATGTCTGATAGGCTGATTAATTTGGAGGCACCTTTTAAAAACAACTCGAAAAGCAAAAAGCAATGGCTAATAACAACCTTTGTAACAACGGAAAAACCAACAGAAGCCGTTAATAATTTAAATAAAATCGGACAGATGGGCTGGACATTTCTGAGAGAGTATCTGAAGCATCTACTGATGATAGCAATTTTGGTCCAATCCGTAATAAACGTGCACGCGCTATCAAGTAGCGATGAATATTTGCAAAATTGATTTTTATTCCTAATCTCAATTTGAATTTTTATATGTTATGTACTTGAATTTTCACCATACAGAAATTTTAATTTGTTTTTGTTAATAAAAGTGAATTGTTTTTGCTTCATAAATATTTCTTTAATATGGATTTCATTATTACTTCTTTTGCACGATTTTGGTTAAAATATTTAGAGTTTTTCCATCTCAACGATTTTTTAAAAATTGTGGAACCTATCCCCAAATTTACCATACGTCGCATGTATTTTTTTTATACGAAATTCTTTTCTGGCACGCATTTCTTTGGAACATATCTTCCGGGTAAAAACAGAGTTGGGTGTATTTTGTTTTTGCAATTTTGTTGTTTGAATGTTAAAATCAGCTGTTTACTTTTCAGGAATTCGCAATGCCAAGTTCGGCACTGGAATGGCTTGGATTGACCGTCTATTAGATTCCAAATACGGGATTAGACCTTTTACTCGGTCTAGAGTATTGCAACGCTTAGTTGAATTATTATTATTCTAATCCATCACTGGTTGGAATCTCTAGATGACATTCCCTTTATTCAGCGCCTACATTTTTCTTCTTTGGCTGTAAGACTATTCGGTGGATTGCACCAAGCCCAGTGTATCGAAATAATTATTTACATTTTTTCGCATCATAATCTGAGAGCGTTGATTACGTTCTCTGTTATATTTTTTAATTTGTATTTAATTTTGTAACATTGTTTTCACACAATACACACTCTGTTCTTTCAAATTTCTAAATTCCAGCATCACCCTGTGTTTTTGCACCTCCCATTTTTTGTACATTTTCGTTCGCTACCCCCAAAAACAGCTGTTGTGAAGCATGTATTGAAGGGGTCTTTGGGTTCTTTTTGTTTTCACCTAAAGCCGTTGAGTGTGCCCAACAACAATCCAAGTCCAATAAAAGTTAGTTAAAGATGACTATTTTAACTCGGATCATCACCTCCAACTTGCCTAAACGCATTGGTGCGCTTAAAACATTGCAGCAAGTAAGTATTCTTACGTGAACTCAATGAATTCTTATAGGTTTCTTAAGGGATATCGTAGGTTATGTAATTTTCGTGTTTTATATTTTCTCTTTTAAATTAAAATTAATAGTGTGGTTTCTGCACTCACATACAATTCGCTGAACACAAGCCAATCGAAAAAATCCGAAATATTGGAATTTCAGCTCATATTGACAGCGGCAAGACTACGCTTACCGAACGCATTCTCTTTTATACCGGGCGTATTCAACAAATGCACGAAGTGCGCGGCAAGGATAACGTTGGAGCTACTATGGACTCAATGGAATTAGAGCGCCAACGCGGTATAACTATACAATCTGCAGCTACATACACGATTTGGAAGGGAACCAACGTCAATATCATTGACACACCCGGTCACGTGGATTTCACAGTGGAGGTGGAACGTGCATTGCGTGTATTGGATGGTGCTGTGCTAGTGTTATGTGCTGTTGGTGGCGTACAGAGTCAAACGCTTACTGTGAATAGGCAAATGAAGCGTTATAACGTACCCTGTTTGGCCTTCATTAACAAACTTGATCGCTCAGGCGCTAATCCTTATCGTGTACTTTCACATATGCGTTCCAAAATGAATCATAATGCAGCCTTCATACAACTGCCGATTGGGGTGGAGAGTGACTGCAAGGGAATTGTTGATTTGGTAACTGAGAAAGCAATTTATTTCGAGGGCACACACGGTATGAATATACGCTATGATGAGATACCGAAAGACATGCGCGCGGAGTCGGTTGAACGTCGCCAGGAATTAATTGAACATCTTTCTAATGTTGATGAAACTCTGGGGGAATTGTTTTTGGAAGAAAAGACACCGACGGAGGTTGATATTAAGGTAAGTTATAAAAAAAGAGTTAATATTTTTTAAGATTAATTAATTTTACCTATTGCAGAATGCCATACGGCGCACATGCATCAAACGAAGTTTTACACCCGTCATGGTAGGTACTGCACTGAAAAATAAAGGTGTGCAGCCACTACTTGATGCTGTTATCGATTATCTACCAAATCCAGGCGAGGTTGAAAATCTTGCTTTTGTGGAAAAAGAAGGACAGGAGCCTGAAAAAATTATACTCAATCCTGCGCGTGATGGCAAGGAGCCTTTTCTTAGTCTGGCCTTCAAATTGGAAGCTGGTCGCTTCGGTCAACTTACCTATCTGCGTTGTTATCAAGGCATGTTGAAAAAGGGTGACAACATCTACAATGCTCGCACCAATAGGAAAGTGCGTGTAGCGCGCTTGGTACGCTTACACTCGAATAATATGGAGGACGTAAATGAAGTCTATGCAGGCGATATTTTTGCACTTTTTGGCGTTGATTGCGCTTCAGGAGATACCTTTACTACAGATCCCAAAGGAAATATTTCAATGGAGTCCATTTTCGTGCCAGAGCCTGTTGTGTCCATGGCAATCAAACCAAATAACGCAAAAGACAGGGACAATTTCGCTAAGGCTGTGGCGCGTTTCACTAAGGAGGATCCAACCTTCCATTTCTTTTATGATGCTGATGTAAAAGAAACACTCGTCTCGGGAATGGGTAAGAGTTCAATCGTCTTTAGTTTTGCACATTCATATTTATTAAAAACACTTTCAGGTGAATTACATTTGGAGATCTATGCTCAACGCATGGAACGAGAATATGGCTGCCCAGTGACATTGGGCAAACCAAAAGTAGCTTTCCGTGAAACACTGGTGAGTCCCTGCGAATTTGATTACCTGCACAAGAAACAATCTGGCGGCTCCGGTCAATATGCGCGTGTAATTGGCATCATGGAACCCCTGCCAGCGAGCCAAAACACCGTGCTTGAGTTCGTCGACGAGACCATGGGTACAAATGTGCCCAAGCAATTTGTGCCTGGTGTGGAGAAGGGTTTCCGTGAAATGGCTGAACGTGGTATGCTCTCTGGCCACAGACTATCTGGCATACGTTTCCGCCTGCAAGATGGTGGTCATCACATAGTCGATTCCAGTGAGCTGGCATTCATGTTGGCAACACATGGTGCAGTGAAAGAAGTGTTCCAAGTGGGTTCTTGGCAAATTTTAGAACCCATAATGATGGTGGAGGTAACAGCACCAGAGGAGTTCCAAGGTGCCGTTATGGGCCAACTGAGTAAACGTCACGGTATTATTACAGGCACGGATGGCGCAGAAGGCTGGTTCACTGTCTACGCTGAAGTACCATTGAATGACATGTTCGGTTACGCGGGTGAATTGCGGTAAGTTACTAGGAGGCTGCATTAGGTTTCAAATGTTAAACGCAAATTTGCTTTGCAGTTCCAGCACACAAGGCAAAGGCGAGTTCACTATGGAATACTCCAGATACTCCCCTTGCCTGCCAGATGTACAAGAACAATTGGTGCGACAATATCAGGAATCGCAAGGACTGGGCCAAGAGAAGAAGAAAAAGAAGAACTAATGAGCTTTATCGTCATTCAATACTAACTTTTAAGGATACCTACTTATTTTCAAAGAAAACAAATAGTTGAAACACTGGACGCATTGCTAACGAGAATTATCTGTTAAGTGTTTTATTTAAATAATTATTTGATATAGAAGAAATATTATTCTTTTTGTATAACTGTGATACAGATAATAAAAAGTGAACAAAACTAACGGATATGAGGCTGAAGACCAAAAATAAAATCATTGTACTAATTTTTTGGGATATATTAAATACTTTTAAGTTCTGGTTTTATTTTAACTAGAAATTTGTAATTCGCAAATGGTTACCGTACTTTTCTAAAATAGCCGATTACTTTCCTTTTGCACAGCACTGAAAGAAAACCTACCACCCACAGCTGTCAAATCATTCAACCCTTCTTTAAGAGTTACCAGCTTCTATCCTTGAGTTCAATTTTTCAGGGCTTCTTTAAAGGTATACATTTTTAAATTCCTTTTAACCCTGCGAAATGACTTTTAAACCTAGTTTAACTAGAAATTTCTATTAAATTGGCATTGGAAAACTTCCTGATTACATGTCCTTACTTAAACCGGAGATTCTTATAAGATTAAACGAGTTACAATAGCATACAAGATGGCGCCTTTCCAATTCGCGGTGACGTCAATGCTGTGGATAAAGAGACAAAATTAAGAGGAAAAGTAAGCGAAAGCAATGGAAACGACTAAACATTGGAAACGACTGTGCATTCCCATGACAGTCGGTTCTACGTTACCGGAATGACCCGGATTTATATCCGGCCAAAGACTGTTACTCTAGCAGCATTCCCCGTCCATGTATGGGGAATGTTCATGCTGCTATAACAACAACAACAACTAAACACAAGAAATTTTAGAAAGTATAACATTTCATTTTTATTAGTTTGCCTAATTTAAAAGTCACAAATCTTAAAATCACAATATTGCCAAGCTATTAATTGAATATTCAAAACGAAGTGATAACTTCTCTTCCTTTCTTTTGATTATTCGCAGCACTGATGTCAACGGTTGTTAAAATCGCAATAAAGATGCGATTTTCGGAAGGCACTAACCAAGGCGAATCTATTAAAAGTGCTGTGTGTAAATCAGCTGATTAGTGTTTTTCTTTTACTATGTCCATGTAGCTGTCAGCACAGAATAAAACAAGGCAAAGTTTTTTTTGTTTTCCACTTCGCCACTACCTTGCCGTGACAATCAAACGTACAAAACATTGGTGCTGGTCTACTGCCACCACCTTCAATAAATGCGTCTTGGCACTAATTTCTGTATTCTACACACCGTGGGCGAGCGCAACAACCGTATGCTCTCTCTCTCCCTATTAAGTACTATGGCGAATAATATATTTCACAGCACTTATTTACACTATGGTGTATTCTATCATTCTTGCCTTTATATGGCATATGCGTAATTCAATTTATCTCTTCTTGGCTTTTTGACTTGGCTGTTCTTAGCTTTTGGTGTAACTTTTTGAAACTTTCGCGAAGCTCAGAGTTACTAGGATATATGGACCGTTAGTTATTTATACCGGAATGAGCCGGGTCTTAACCGACCAACGGTTTATAAGAATGTTTTACCAATTCTTAGAGAATTCTTAAAAAATATAAACAGCAGCAAATTTTTTCGATAACAAATATAATTAATGAAACACTTTCATTAAAAAAATAAAATTACATATTAAATGGCCAAATATATCCAACCTATGCAAAATGGAAGAAAAAATTTATTTTTAAAACTTTTTAAAATATTGAGAAATGCGTTTTAACAATGAGACACAATTTTATTAACTAATTCATTTTTGATTGAGGGCTCTGCTTGTATTTTAAAGATATTTTTGTGTTTTTTAATTAGTGACCATGAGCTAGTAAAACTGTAATACATGTTGAAATAATTAATGTTTTTTTTTTTTGGTAGTTTTCTTTTTATTTCGCTTAATTGCTTATGAGGAGAATTAATCAGTAGAGTGATTAATTTTGTGCCTTTGTGTAATTATAAATATTCTTGATAATTTCATTCTTGAAAAAGTTCATGATTTCAAGTTTTCACCCAATACATAATTATTAAAACTACTCTTTTTAAATATCTGGCACCGCTCGACTATTGGGGCTTTTTCTGATTGCTTTCAATTGATAAAAAATATTTCGGAGCTTCGAGACGAAGCACAATCTTTGCTTTGTTTCCTTCTATTGAACGTCAGTAAAGTCAATCAAAACGCGTCTACTTCAGAAGCTATTTAAGTCGTTGAAAAATCCAACGATTTCACAACGACTACAAAATACATCAACTTCTACATCATCATCAGCAAGCGGTATACAAAATAACAACAAAAAAATGGTTATCCAACACAACGTAAAGGGTTATGAAGAGTTTACCAAATTGGTAGAAGAATTGGAATCGAATGCCGGTGGGCAACCAATTCATGTGCTCTTCAGCGGTGGCAAGGATGAGAATGGTCAGAGCTGGTGCCCTTATTGTGTAAAAGGTATTTTCTAGCGTCCCGAAAATGATGCATAAATAAATATTGTGTACACATCTACTTACATATTTACTAACGCCATTTGCAGCGGAGCCGGTTGTGCATGAGGCACTTACTAAAGCGGCAGAAAAATCACATTTTGTTCATGTGGATGTTGGTGAGCGTGCATAGTAAGTAATAAAATTAGTTTGAATTTGTTAAAATATGTCAAGTCATTTTTGTTAGTCAGTATATGTTGTTGTAATGTGATTATCGTTTCTGTGAATGCGATAATAACCATGATATCGCTTAACTTATGACTAATATATGTATGCACATGTGTATGTATTTACAGTAAAGCCTATCTAAGTAGGATATTGGCGGTGGAGGTCATTATGTAGTGGAAATATTTCCAACTCATTTGAGCGAGCTTCTTGAGAAATGTTTTTTAAATTCTTCCATGTTTTTATGTCTGTTTCTCCATGACTCACAATTTTCATAATTCGAATCTTACTGCGGATCGTTTCATGGTAAAAATCGAATTAAAATGCCATGCGACAAAAGAAAAATGTACAACGTACGTCGTTCAAATTTAGATGTTGAAGTGGTGTTCAACGTTATATCGCGAAGTTTAAAACAGTTTAAGTCGATGCAATAAATATCCCATAATTTCAAAGATTCTGCATACTTCTCAACAAACTAATGGCATACTAACAACTTTACTTGTTTGATCTTATTATTGATTAACAATTCGTAATATTTACCTTCATAAAATACTAATTAATCGGAAGATGCGTATGCCAGTCGTTAATTCTCAATATATAAAATGGTTTCAGTTCTGTGCAAAATATTTCACGTCGAGTCACTTGTTAACCACTTTTTCGTGTTACTAACATCTGCACAATAACATTTTATTTGTTATGCGCTCTTATTATAGTTGGAAGGATCCGAATTGTCCCTTTCGCACGGATCCCAGGCTTAAAATGGTTTGGGTACCAACACTTTTGCGCTGGAATACTCCATTACGTATCGATAGTGAAAATGTTACCAAAAAGGATCTTGTTGACATGATATTTGACGAGCCAATCGCATAAAAACAGAAGCTATTTATTACATTGCATATGAAGGGCATAATTCTGTAAGAAAATTTCTCTTGATTTATTGTGACGACATATTTTTAAACAATGTACTTATGGTGAAGTATTTTCAAAACTATAATAAAATATGCCTCTGGTGAACGTTTAACGAAATGTGGAATTAAATAACATATATTTGAGTGCCCTTATATTTTCTTTTTTTTGGAAACTATGAACGTAATCTCGAAAGCGTATTCTTATGTAGCGTGAGCTCAACCGAGAAAGTCGGGCTTTAGTTGAAGGAAAAACATTCGCATGCCCCCTTAAACCAACACATCTAACACCCTTTGCTTCAGGTCTAACCACGTCGAAAAAGTATGTTTACTAGGTATACAACAAGGTACCGTTTAGTAATCTAACAACAACAATCTGGGCTTAAGAGTGCGCGCAAACATTCTTATTCCTCATTTTGTCAGCATTAGTTGTTTGAAATGTGTTCATGCTCTTACAACTACCATTCGGTATGGTCCACCATTAGTATGAAACCCCAAATGATTACAAGTTTTTTCGAAAAGCGGTTGCCCGTTGGCAGGCAAAGCCAAAGCTCCAAATTTATATATGCATATTTTTATAGTCTATATTTATTAAAAAAAATTGAAAAATGTATCTTAGTTATAACAGCATACACAATTTCACTCATGATTTTGGATAATGCTGTTTGTAAGCGATACTATTTTTGCTCGGTTTGCCCGACCAGCGTACTTATACTATTGTAGCAGATAGAATTCTTAGAAGTTTGCACTTCGACCTCATAGTCTTTTGTGCCCACTGTTCATCGCAATACCTCATCCAGACCCAGTTCCCTTATTAAACTAAGGATAGAGCTGGGTTGGATTGAGCGTATGTGCTTTTCTTCTGGCTGCAGTTTGCCGAGATGTCTCAACCTTCCCCGCGCTATAGGAGAAGGTGCATTGGAGTCAGCTGAGATTGCTCGCAGAACCGATAAGAATCAGTGGACCATATCCCGATCATGTGCAGATGACTACGCTGTCTGCCCGAGCATTCTCCGTTTATTATTGGGGAGGGTTATGAGTTTTTAAACCCGTTTTGGTTGTAACCTTCTAATAAGGATTTCGCCTGATGTATCCCCATAGTTTGGTACCAGCAAACCTCCCTTAGTCTTAACTTATCACTCTTAAGTTTCTCTTTGATGGTGTGGTGTCGCATAGCAGCGGCGACTCGGGTCCTATTAATGGTGAGGACTCAGTCTCTTTCGCCAATGCGTCTGCTACTTCGTTCCCATTTACACCCACACCCTAAATAAACGGATGCGATTGTGCGTTTCTAGTAGATTCAGTTTCCCATATACTCATGGACCAGTGAGGACTTAGTCTCACAAGATGATGCCGCCTTGACTGTCGCTCAGAATGGCAATCCGCTCATTCCGGAAATTTCTATCTAAGTTTATCTCTGCATGCATCTCCGCTTGGAAAAGTACCCATCGAGACAGAACGCTTGGTCCTGGTGCCATATATTCCAGCGCCTATGCCTTCTGGTGTCTTCGAGCCATCTGTGTACCAGTGCAGGGTATAATACTGGCAAGTCTACTTCAGTTTAACTTATCGTCCAGTTCAATTCTGCACTTCTTTTCGAATTTGATGACAAGTAATATCATCTCTGAGTAGCTGGGAAAGCAGGAGCTGCAGCCTCAGCTGGTACTAGCAGGGTACACGTATTTAATGAGACTGTAGTTTGTATTATTTGGCCAAAACACCCATTCAAATGGCTATTATGGCATATTTTAATAATCTATTTTCTTAAACAAAATTTCGCACAGTCGCTTTTATCTCAACGGCACCGAATTTCAAATCAAACTCATTTTATCAAGACGTGATTTTTTAGTTTCTGCTTATCAGATAATCATAAACATTAACCCACTTCAAGGTGTGTATGATGTTTTGCTTTTTATTTATACATTCTATTTTTCCTTACTATATTTGTATGTACACCCATTTGTGTTTTTAGTTCACGCTAATCATTAATCATTTTTTAAATAATTCTTATTTTTGTGCGGCAATGCATTTTCTGTTTCACTTATCTAGTTATTATAGACACTTTCTTGCCGTTATCTTTATTAAGTACTTATTTTATTATCCTTTCTTTTCATCTCTTCTAGTTGGAAAGACTTGAATTGCCCATTTCGCAAAGATCCCAATACGCATTTAATATTTTTGCCTACCCTACTGCGTTGGAAATCGCCACAGCGTTTGGATGGCGAACGCGTCAGCAATAAGGATCTAGTGGAAATGATATTCGAAGATGAGGATTAATTATGTACATATGTATCAGTGTTTGTGAGATCCCTTAATAATGTTCTTTAAGTATATATTTATATATTTACTTACTTGCAAGCATACAGAACTGTGCGAGTAAATGTGTACACATCACCTACGTCAATATGAAAAATTTTGATATTTTCGAAAATAATTTACTATTGGAATGTTTTATTTAAATTAATTTCACTAACTGACTACCTGTGTATTAGTGTGCGTTGAATAAATTAATAATTACTTTTATATTTCTTGATTTCCACCATTACGACATGTATGTTTGTTAGCTGCGCACGCGCATTGGGCGTTAATAACTTATGAAAACGATGGTAGTATTGCACTAGACTAGCCAGTGCAAGTTGCAGCAATTGAGAGCCGGTAAGTAGGGAGGGAAAAGAGAGCAGTACTTCGCGATTCAACTCTTCTAGGGACTTTTTCCAATTTGTCGAAAAACTAGCGACTAGAGCAAGGCTACGCCGCTCTTGTTTTCGCAACTCATCCATTTCCTCCTTTTCGAAAAAGTGTTCGAATTCCTTTACAAATTGTATGATGCCGCCGAAGTGTGGCGCTAATATTTCTTCAACATATTCGGCGCTGCGTGCATTGAGTTGCTCGCGGAACGATTCCGCTTCTTTGGAGTTGTCGCGAGTATGTTCCATCAACACACCCAGAACCAAATCGTAATTGTTTATAAGGTAGATCAATTGTTCTTTACGTGTTGGGAAAATAGCTGCCATGCGTAAAATGAAACATTCCACTTCGTTTTGCAATTCGAGCAGTAAGCGACTAACAAGTTCATTCGGGAAATGTTCCGAGATACCTACAATGGCAGCGGAAAATTCGGCATAACGGCGGGTAATCTGTGTGAAGCACAAGGATAGTAGGTAAGTAAGTATTCGCATAAATTTATATATATTTCTTCCCCTGCATGCACTTACATAGTGCGGCCCCATTTCCTTGTTGAACTTTGTGGGATCACAATCGCGTATACTTTGTATGTTTAAACGGAATACATGATCAAAACGCGGCCAGATGGTAGCCTGTAGCGAGTCCCAATATCTGTAAACAAAAAGTTGATCAGTCAAATCTTGCAAGTGTTCACTACCCAGTAAGCTTACTTATCCAACGCAGGTACGCAGCGTTTGTGACACATTAGTTGGTAGCGAAAAATTAATTGAATGCAAAGGAACATCGCAATAGTGTCGTAGCAGTCCTGAATACTAGTTTCCAAGTTTTTCTAAATTTTCAAAAAAAAAAAAAAAATTTATAATAAATTTGAAATCAGAAATATGATCATTATACTTACAATCATTAGCGTTAGTGTCTTGCCCATAATCTGATTGAAAAGATCTTGTGCTTGTATGCTACGCACCATAAAAAATTCAGTTACAAATAAATATTCGCGGCAGGCGTTGTCCACGAGTGCGTACTGCTCTGACCGGAACAAAGCCTCAAAAGTGTACTGCAAAGGACCCAAGTAATTGTAAATGTACGTAAATACAAAAGCATTATAAGTTATAACTTACCCTATTTTTCAACTGGGCATGCGGTACAATTATAGGCGCTTCTAGTTGCTGATTAAGTATCTCGCCGCGTTTGCCAATTGTAAAAATTGTGCTTTTGTGCTTCAAACTTGTGGTCTTAGCGAATAATCCTTTCGAAAGATTATCCTCTATTCCCATTAGATCATCTTTTGTGCAAGACTCCTCGAATTTTAAACTCGTCAAACGTGAGGAGTAACTCTACAATGCAAGTATAAAATCATAAATATTACGAAGTTGCAGTTAACGTCGGTAATCTAGGTATTTTACTCGCCTTGAAGTAGCTATAATAGATTTTACTCATTGTGTCGATATATTCACTGCAAATCTCTTGTGCGACTTGCCGCTCATTGGACAAAATGAATTCAAAGAAGAATTTATGTTTTAACATCGCATTTTGCGGTATTTGATAATTTGTCATGGGTTTGCGAAATTTGTAGATTTGTTCAAGCAAATATATCCTGATCTTCGACATAGCCTTCAGGCGCAATTTATGCAGCACTTCATTCATATCACCCGTCGCTTTCGAGTCTTTGAAACTTAGCTCTTTTACCAGCGAAAGTTTGTGATTCAAAACATTCAACTGCGTAGCAAATTCTTTTTCCGTCACTGGTGTTTCCATAATAATCGCAATCATCTCCTCCGACACCGCCATGTCTTCAATGAACTGAGAAAGCTGCGCTTTTACCGACTGTCGATTGGTGAGCTGCACTGACATGGCAACCGACTTCTTTTGCAGCTGCGTAATTTCGCTACTTATATTACTAAGTACACTCTGAAAATTCATTAACATTGTTTCCATGCGCTCCAAAACATCATCGCATTCGCCGATCTGGTTATGTAGACTAGCTATATTTTGAGATTCTGCAATATAATCCTCAATGGATTTGTTCTCCACATCCTTGAATTCCTTCTCAATTTGACGTGAATATTGCCGGAGGTCTGTGGTGTTCTTGAGTATTTCACGTACCTCCTCATTGTCTAGCTGCTCTGTTAAATTGGACTCTGCCACGGACATTGCAATTTATTGTACTCAATTTGCTTATTATTTGCCTTTGTTAAAAAATTTGTTTACTTTTTCAGTACGTCGGTGGCAGCGAAAATTTTTGCAGCAGTACAGCGAAAAAATTTGTAACAGGCTGATCAGCTGTGCATCAAGCAATTGAAATGAGAGAAAATATTGTGCAATATAATTGTGTTGTGTTTTTGTTGTTGGTGCAAATTCATGTTAATTAATTTATGAAAATAAATATTTCGCAAGCACTCAGAGACTTTGCAAAAATATGAAAAAATTTGACTTTAATAACTGAACGTTTCAGTTGCAAATCGTTTCGCAGACCCGATTTCAGTCGTTTTACATAAGGCGAAATATATTTTAACAATTTACAAGCACATTAACACTATGATTTATTTAATTCATGTTTTCTTATAACTTTAATTCTATAAATTTAATTCTGTAAAATACGTTTTGGTTTTAATATTAAGAAATCGTTTTAGCATCTTTTATAGCAGTTATATGGCAACTACTTAGCATTTCGTCATTTTGCTATTACAATCAGCTTCCGGTGAGGTAAAATTGAAACGAGGGATGCCGGGTAGTTTCTCAATATGATTTTAAGTAAAAAAAGAGGTTGTCTGTAAAGTCGGTTTACTGACGATAGTTTAACGTGACAACGTCATAAGAAAATATTGATGGAATGGTTGCAATTTTCAAAACAAAATTTTAATTTTATTTGTTTGATAGATATTTTGTATGGATATAGAGGAGGAGGTAAATGGAATTGCAATGGAATAGGTCAAGTTACATTTACACAAACGTGAAAAATGACGAAACATTTATCAAATTCATGAAAGATATCTTCAATTTCGATTGTGCATCAGACGTTAATAAGTCAACAACACTAAGAGGCACCATCATCGATTTGCCTTTTTCAAGACACTTTACACTCGAAACACTCCCTTTCATTTCCTCCTTTTTCTATCATCGTCCTATTCTCAACAGATAAATGGTTCATTACCATGCACACAGGAAGAAGGCATATGCAAATACAGTACTATCTCGATAATCCGGACACGCGGTAGTCCGGTCACATCTATAATCCGGACAACTGCTAAATTCGGACAGTTTAACATTTTTTACTCTATAATCCGGACATTTTTCAAATTTGCTTCGCAATATGTACATACATATGTATTTTAATTTTTAGTTTGCTTTGTGAGTTTTTCGTAAAATAGCGGTACTTTAACAACAATATATGTATACGAAATGCAACAGCATAAATCACGCGTTGTGTTTATTCTTTAGTGACAAACTGAATTGAGTGGACATTATTATTATGAAAATAATAATATAGAAGAAGCTGATTCTGATTGAACCATAGTTGAAGCGGTAAATACTATAAGTAGCGGTGAAGCAAAGAATATTTTTTCCAAGGCTATACAATGGGCAGAACAAATTGACGCTTCGGCTATGGATATTTTAGTTTTAAGACTGCAGATAAAATGTTGCTGCTGCAGATAAAATGTTGCTGGCGAACTCGCAGCAGACCAAAATTAATAATTTTTTTGAAATAGTACATACTAAATAAAAATAATGTTTGATTATGTACAGATGTACATATTATTATGTAAGTATGATTGTACTGTATTTAATAAAACTATTTATGTACATACATATATCTGAATTGCGTTATGTTCATTTCAAAAAAAACAACGTTTAGTTGAAAAAAAAAATCATCTATAATCCGGGCACCCCCATAATCCGGACGACCCCTAACATTAAGGGTGTCCGGATTATCGAGATAGTACTGTACAATTATGTGAATTTATATACGAATGCGCATATACATACATATATATGTTCACTCAAGTAGGACAGAGCCAGATGTCGAACGTTGCCAAACGCGGGGGCCGATTGTGCTCTTTGTCGTTCGTTCGGCGCTCTCGCTTGCAGTTCAAGCACATTAGCTTACATTTGCTTGCATACGGAATAGATACGTATATTTGATATGTCCATATGATTTGTATGCATCTTTACATATAGATGTGTTCTTTTTGAAAATTGCGCGAAATTGTATATGTATATGCATGTTTATATACATATATTAGTATACAACATATCTTATAAGGTATATGGTAAATATTACCATACATTTTTTCCTTCATATATAATAAAAAAATTAATAATAATAACATTAAAACAACAGGTATTATTAACGAACTTGGTTTTATTTTAAATTCTTGAAGTAAATCAAATTAATAATAATCAATAAGAAGGCATACGCAAATACAAATACGTGAATTTATATATTTACATATGCGCACATACATACATATATACGCTCACTTAAGTAGGAGAGAGCAAGATGTCGAACGTTGCCGTTCGTTTGCTTTGTTTGCTTTGTCGTTCGTTCCGCGCTTTCGCTTGCAGTTCATTCAAGGTAACGGCAATGAGCAAGGTAACGACAATGAGCAAGGTAACGACAATGAGCAAGGTAACGACAAATGAGCAAGGTAACGACAAATGAACAAGGTAACACTAATGAGCAAGGTAACGACACATTTTTTCGTGCGTGCAGCCGGCTAAATCGAATTATAAGACGTTATCACGTCAAAATGTTTGTTAGGTAATAAGCTAGCGACTGATTTTGGTGAAATTCATTTAAATGTGCTAAAGTAACAAAGAACAGAAAACGAAAATTTATTTAAATCTTCAATTAGTAAAATTATTAATCATAATTAAGAAGAGCAGGGGTTTTTGGTGAATAAAAATTTACAGAGTTCGAAGACAAAAATCGATTTCTCTTCTTTACGTAAATCAGAAAAGTGTCTGTTGCTATAAGCGTTGTTGCAAGGAGCTGAAAGATACGTTTTTGGCAAGTTATGGCAATTGAGGGTACTTTTTAGAATTAAAAGACGAACAAGCGCAACCGTGGTCAGTTCGAGCTGCCCTCAAAAAGTATTTAGGGGGAGTTTTATCTTGTTCGCTATGCTGAATATGGTTTCCAGCTGCCATTTCATTGAAAAACTCTCTAAAAGGTGTCGTGAGATTCACTAGTAAACATTTGAATCAGCTTCATTTCGTAATCTTTTAGCTCTGGATACAGAAGTCGGTGAACAACTGCTGCTGGAAGACGTCTCGCAAGTCAATTCAGAACATATTGTATTTTGGTAACAATTATATAATGGAGTTGTCAAACAAGCTGGCCGTGACAAACATATATCGGGTGCTTTTTTAATAATAAAAAATAAATAAATAATTGGCGCGTACACTTCTGTTAGGTGTTTGGCCGAGCTCCTCCTCCTATTTGTGGTGTGCGTCTTGATGTTGTTCCACAAATGGAGGGACCTACAGTTTCAAGCCGACTCCGAACGGCAGATATTTTTATGAGGAGCTTTTTCATGACAGAGGTTTGCCATTGCCTGTCGAGGGGCGACCGCTATTAGAAAAATGTTTTTATTAATTTTGCTTTCACCGAGATTCGAACCAACGATCTCTCTGTGAATTCCGAATGGTAATCACGCACCAACCCATTCGGCTACGACGGCCGCAGTTTGATAATACAGAGGAGAAATATTGTTGGAATGATTTTTTTTCTGGTAAATTTATTTATTTATTTAGTATTTCTAATCTGCTCAAAATACCTACGAATCGCGGATTGTAGATGGACATGCAAAGTTAGCAGAATGTTATGACCCACCTACAACCACAAACAAACGTTAACATTGATAAATATGAAATGGAGGGAAGCCTGCAGACTCACTGCAGTGATAACTGACTTCTGGTCCATAGGTAAGAAAGCAGTCAAAATGGGCCCCTTTACAATTTATACTCTCGTAGTTGTAATCAACTGGAGAAAAAAGAAACTATTTTCCACTCCCTCTGTGAATGCCCTGCCCTATGGAAGGCGAGGTTGCTAACCCTTGGCAATGCACTTTTTGAGTAACCCGAAGAGCTGGTTGGTATAGACCTAACAACCTTATAAGGTTTCTCAATCGCACAGATTGGATATAGTCGGGAAGGAATAACCCGTATAACTTGTTGGTAGCGAGGATGAGGCAAAAAAATTGTGCGAAAGCGCTAATTGGATTCTTAGAGAATCACCACTTAAACCAACCAACCAATCCGAATAAGAATGGAGTACCTGTGCGCATATATGAAAATACCACCAATTTCGTTGGTCACATCTTCAATCAGTGCCCTTATTTTAAAATTTGTTTATGCCTGTATATATGTGCACAAAGAATGTTAAATATCCTTTGGAAAATTAAACAAATGACTTGAATATTTTAGGTGATGATTTTCTAATTTTGTATTGCTTTAGTATTTGGGCATCCCTTATAACTACAGGTAATTTTATTTTTAAATTCATGTGGAAAAGAAATGTATGTAAATTCAATGTCACGTAAAAATTTCGAAATTTATTTTTTATATAGAATATAAATTATAAAGTGCAAGTAGCGCTTCTTTTTCTGATGCCATGAAGTATGCACACAAGCCTGCATGTGTATACCCTGCTTTAAGGAACATAAAAATATACATTTCAGTATTTAGTATTAAACCGCGGTCCTTTCTCTCTATTCCAATTGACTGACGAGATCCAGATAGTGGGTCCGGCATAATGAAGACAGGGTTTGAGCGACATTTACCAAGAATTGATTGCCATCTCCACAAAATATTTGCTGCTGAATCCCGTTATCGAATACCAATCACCACCCATTGCATATGAGGAGCTTTAGCAGAACTGAGAAATCTCCGTTGCACTACATTTAGATCTAGATATTGTAGCAAGTTAATAAGTAGGGGCTATACAGTACCGACCCTAACATATTCAACATATGTTCGGTATATGAAGGAACTCCAACACGTTGTGTAATGAGTTGGACGGCTGTAGTAGTATGTGTACATTAGACTGGCCGTAACTTTTTTTTTGTGGAAATCCATAAATTTTCGGGTCTTAAAATATGAGGTTAGGAGTAATGAAAAACGGTGTAATTTTTTAACCCGATCCGATGATGCCTAGCCGTGCCCATTTGATCCCAAAGTATGGACAATTTCAAAAAATCACAATTTTTACAAAACTTTTTTTTGTTTCCAATTTATGTAATTTAATTTAATTTAATATGTATATACTTAAAATATATATAATTTAACTTTATTTCTTTAAATTTATTTTAATTTAATAAAATTTTAATTAAAGAATTAGATTGTCTATTTAATGAGAGATGTTTTGGTGTAAGACGGATACAATTGCCTGTAGTGCTCAACAACTTGCAGTAAGTACTGTTTGTCTTCTTCATTATAAGTAAGCGATCTGTTGTAGTCTGTGATCAATTTCAATGCTCTCTCTGCAGCGTCATTAACTACAGACAAATGCTGACAAATTCGTTTTCCCGCTATATAGTCTTCACTTTCTTGCCATGTTGAAGGATCTGATTCCAAAAAACTTGTTTCAATTCCTAAGCGGGTAAAGAATGTTTGAGTTCTTGATAAAATAAAATCATTTATATTCTTGCTGCCGTAAAGCGGTTTTTCTGACATTGTTGCAACAACTCTCTTTGGAACAGCATCTTCCTTCTGGTTATCGCTAGTAATTGCTTCCACCATTTTTCGCTTAATATGTGAAGGAATTTGATCACCAAAAAATGAAAGGCCAACCGCCTTTTCCGACAAATACCATAAATGATTTTTAATTTTATGTAAAAAGGCATTGGATACATTCTTATCGAAATATACAATCACATCTTGAATGAGCTTAAGGTCATTTTGTGGAGCAGCTATTGGATCCACACAACGAAACCAATATGGAACGTAGATGCAGGTTAAAAAAATACAAACGCTTCTTAGACTCTTTATCTCTGAAGTCGTTAACACGAATTGCTCGCGAAACAGAAACATTTTGTAGCAATATAGGCACTTCGACATAAACCTTGCGTGTGATGTTGCACCAGGTGACCGTACTTGTGAAAAATTTGGTACGTGTTCCCCAACAAAGAGCAATCATAGTTGTAGTAATTCTTTATAATCTTCACGAGTGTGGTGACTATTTAATGCAGTTAGACAAAAATTCTTAAATATTTCCACTTCAGCTATTGTAAAGACTTTCCGAACTTCATTTTCCGATATTCCACTTTTGAATGACTTAGAATTAATGTTTTTCCAGCTGTTAGAGAAACGATTGAATAAGGGAACTTCCGGTGCAGATGATTTGCCAAAATTTAGTTCGAACACTGCTTTAACTAGCAACTCACTAACATGGTGACGACAGGGAAAGAAAATAAAGATTTCGGCCCAACCTTTTTTCAAGCAAGAACGCTGCTCCATTATTAACTCCCGCATTAGCAGCTGTTGTATCAAATGTTACAATTTCCACTAAATCATCGAGCTTCTACTTGCACAAAAAAATTATGTATTTCTGCAGCTATTGCATCTCCCGTTGAACTTTCAATTTTCGCAGCTTTTCCATATTTTCTCCTGTGGCAACGAGAGACAATCTATCTTTCTTTTCTGTGCCTCGGATTTCTGCAAGCAGCTTGCCATTCCAGTGAAGGACAAAAACGTCGGGAATCTACAAACAAGTAAAAAGAAAGGTCAAGAATCCAAAATCTTATAAACATATTCAGTAAAACCATTACATTGAATCCATTAATAATCTCTTGAGCTTGTCTGCGACGATAATCTCTCCTCATCGAATATAATGTTGTTCGATTAAGAATTAAATCTTCCATTTTTATTGATGGCGTTCCATTAACACTTTGCATGGTATTTATGAAGGCAGCAACCGTTGCACTCACCAAATGCATGGCATCTCTTGTTGAGAGGTTACATTTGTCCATGCATGCAAGCATTCTATCATCAATAAAATAAATTTTTCCTCGATTTGCCTTTTTCGGTAGTAAATTAATGTTACTTCCGTCGGTATCTTCGCCTTCATTCATATCTTTTGCTGCATTTTCTTCGCCAGCAGAAATATCCTTTTCAGCATCCTCGGTATCAGAGACTTCAAGAGCATAATTAGCTTCAAATGGGATCAAATATTAAAAGAAAGAACCAGTAAAGCTTAACTTTAATAAACTTACTGTGAACTAAATGCTTTTCAAAGCGCTTTCTTTCTTCTTCCATTCGTTGCTCTTTGCGTTTTTCTTTTCTTGTGAGTACAGTATCGGCTCCATACATACTACCTGGACGTCCTCTATTTCTTTGGAGCAAAAGAAAGTCTTTATCTTCCTGCATTTTCATTATACCTAGGGCATCCATGGCTGCAATGTAAAATATGAAGTTTTCAATTTTATCCTTAAACTCTGCTTCATTTTTACGACACTTCTCGTTAGGAGTCTTGGAATGTTTTTGTAAATTTCTCCATTCCTCGTAAAGATTTTTAAGTTTTTTAATACAATTTTTTTCTTGCGCCGTAGGAATTCTAGCTTTTTTTCAAAATTCAATCGTGGCACCAATCGTGTATTTCATACTGCTTTCCAAAGTCAAGTTTTCGTGCCTCATTTTGTAAAACAATAATTGGAGCACCTGTTTCATTGATGGCAACTTGGCCCCCAAATTAACACTTTCACATTCACCCACAAGAAATAGTTTTTGCTCAGAACGTAATCTTTTTTTCAGAATGCCTGATAATGCTTTTGAACTCATTTTTTCACTAACTTATTACTTTTGTACTATTAAACGCATAAGACAGCTGAAACTGAATAAAAATGCAATGCCATAGCCTACCAATTCAAATATCGAGAAAAAAATGCACACTGAATAAGAATGCAATGTCAAAGCCTACTAATTCAAATGTCGAGTAAAAATTCAAAACTTTTAGCGTATTCAGCGAACACAACAATTGATGAATTGTTTAGTGATCACCAAAGTGTTGATTATGAAACAAATTTTTATTTTTATTATTAAGTGAAGTGTGAAAAATTATTTAAAAAGTACCTTTGCATAAAATTTAAAAATAATTATTTCATTTAGCAGCTGGCTCAACACACCGTTCATAAAACACAATTTCTATTACTCAACTGACGGTGACATATTTTCCACGTATCACTAATCAGTTATGTGTCCTGAAAGCGCCTTTTGTCAGGTGGCTTTCGCGATATAAATTGGGCCATGCCGCAATAAAGTAAACAAGATCATTAATTAAAATCGCATCACATCAATAAATATAAGATTCGAATAAAAAAATTGGAAACGAAAAAAAATTAGTAAAAATTGTGATTTTTTCAAATTTTCCATACTTTGGGATCAAATGGGCACGGTTAGACATCATCGGATCGGGCTGAAAAAATATACCGTTCTTTATTGCATCTAACCTCATGTTTAACGACCCGAGAACTTTTGGATTTTCAATTTTTATTTTTCTCCATACAAGCTGCGGCCAGTCTAGTGTACATGTTCTAACATAATACGAAACGCGTTGCCGCATTTTGCAAAATGAAGGAAGATTTTAAGATTTTATTAATTTGTTTTATATATTTTAATTTTTATATACAATATATTTTTAATTTTTATATATATTTTTAAACTTCATTATTTTTTTTTTTATATACATATTTTAGTTTTTATATATATTTTTTAATTTTATTAATTTTTTTAAATATTTTAGTTTTTATATATTTTTTTAAACTTTATTAATTGTTTTTATATATTTTAATTTTTATATATTTTTTTTTAATTTTTTAAAGTTTTTTTCTGTGTATATAATTAAAAAGAAAAAATGCAAACAAAGTTGGTTGTACAATCTGCGTATATACATTCCAACTCATTGTGCTACCGCTAACTCCAGCCACCAAAAATTAACACATTTTGATTTTCATGCAACCGTTGGACCAACATGGAAATCGGTTATACAACCATACTATACATGATACAACCGTTTATCCATCATGCCCATGTTTATACAACGCTTGGATTTACTCATATAACATATCACCCCTCTCGTTCTGGTTTCACCTCTGCTCGTTTCTTGGGCATACTTTTAGATGACATCGACTTCAGGCATTGATAACGCTTCTAAAGAGGGTTTTGTAAGGTACCACAAAGACTCTCTTACCTCCGTAATATCTTATCGGTCATATCCAAAGTTCTGTGAGAATGCTACCGGGAGATGAAGGGTTACGGAGAAGAAAAGCTGGCGCGAAATAGCTGACTAAGAAATGTTCACCAAATGTTTCTGGGACATATTTCATGCTTTTAAACAATAACAATGATGAACTTTTGCGCTTTATGAATATTACGAGGACACCGAATATTAGGCACTTCTATCATGGTCCGTTTTATTGAAATCAGTCAAAATCGCTTAAACGTTGATAGCGTTAAATAAGAGAAAAATATTGAGTGTGATGTAAACTCAGTTACAATTATAATTAGTGCCTAAAACAGCACTAATTTAACTACCGCAACGCAATTAAATAACTGTCACATGTTTATCCCAAACTAACATAAAGTTAATACCTAAATATCACACCCTGTAATAAAGCGTAACAGTTTCACAAGACAACAAATAAACATATTGACCCTGCTGCACAAAGCAACTATCCTGGAAGAAGCTGCTTTCATTCGTTTTTTTTATATTTTTCAATTTCTTCCAATTACAATATTCAATAAGCTCAAGATCAAGCTACGCTTTCTTAACAGGTGCAAAAACACTTACTTATGGAGCTCATTCATTGAACTCTTCAGAAGCTACATTGTATGTATGTATATACAAGCTCATGTAGATGTGCATTCGTTGGCACGCACACATTAATGCATCCAGTTGTAAATAAGTGCTTTTTGATATTTTGTGCGACAGTTACATTTAAATACGCACAGACGTTTATTTTATATTTCATATATCATATTTTTCTTTTGATCTGCATATGATAAACTAATGAAAAAGTGAAACTTCTTTTTATTTGCTTATAAACAAGCTTCTATTAAAAAAAAAAGTACTTAAAAAGAAAAAGAGCAAAATTGCTGCCACTGAGTATTTATTTAAACAATTCATAAGTTCATCTTGTCGTCGCTGCCGGCCTCGCGCTAGGCCGTTGGTCAGGGGCCGATCAGTCAGCTAGCCGCTGACAGACACTAGCGAATACGCGGCGAATGCAATGAGAGCCGAGTAGCGGCATGTTAAACACATTTTTTTACAATAATAATAATTACATGTACTATACTTAGGAAGTGCGGCCGTACAGGTATGTGTGTATGAGCGCGAAAAATGCTCGCAATATACAATAAGTACACATGAGCCGTGTGGCCATGAGCTGTGCAGCGCATAGTTGTCAGTGGTCAGAATGGTTTCTTATCTTTTGCCTTTTAGTTTTTTCGTATTTTAACACTTTGCTCGAATTTAGGCACGACCGACAACATTTACTAATAAACATACTCGGAAGAAGTGGTAGCATTTCCAGTCTGCAGTTGATGGACATTTTTGTGGCGTATATTTTTTGTTTTTTTGGTTTATTTCTTTTTTTCATTTTCATTAGTGTTAGTTGCATTCGTTTAAATGGGGTTTAAGAAAGTATGAATATTATATTAAAAAATTTAGTCATAAGCGGAGCGTCTCGCCCTGTAAAATCATTCATGTCTTGGACGGCGAGCGAAACAGAACTATACGAAACATTCGGATTGACTTGGGATTAACAAAAGTAGAGGATATTTTGAATTATTATAGTTAAACGGTGTTGAACGGTTCGCGCGCTACAGAGGGTTCGAGTAAACTCTGTACGCACATCGAAGCACGAAAACGTTACGCGATTGTTTGAAGTTGCTAATTGATCTAAAATTAATACGTTTCCGTTACTATTTACGTGTGTAGTTAGTTGGGCTCAAAGAGGAGTTCGAAAATCGATAGCCATGCAATTCGGAATCTACGCGTTGATAATATTTGGATTATTTTACTTCTCGGAAGGTACGGTTTCCAAACGAAAATTTTAAAAAGCGGAAGTGATTGTGAAAACAGTGAAAGAGTAGAAAAATGGCGAAAAGTTAAACTAAAATAGAAAAACAGTTGGAATGAGTGATGCTGTTGTGCATCAAATCTGAAAAATGAAAACTTTAATTCAGCAGAAAATTGTTTAAGTGACTGAAAAATAATAGCTTATATTTTGAACTATAATTCAATAAATTGAATAGATCACAAATGCTAAAAAGTTGTAAAGAAGTTTAAATGCATATATATCCATACAAAAATATGTATGCATATATAGGGTGATCAATCATGAGGTGCTTTTTTCAATAGTTAAAAAAAAACAAAAATGTAAATTATGTTCAAAACCTTTATTTATCATTTGAAAGGACATTCTTTGACATTTACTTTTTGAATATGACTTCATTCAAATGTTGGCCGCAACTACGCTTAAGGTGGTCCATTCTGAAGGTCCAATTTTCAATCACTCGTTCGAGCATTTCGACTGGTATGTCGTGAATAACACGCGTAATGTTGGCTTCCAGAGCTTCAATCGTAGCTGGTTTATCAGCATAGACCTTGGACTTCACGAATCCCCAAAGAAAAAAGTCCAAAGGTGTGATATCGCAAGATCTTGGTGGCCAACTCACAGGTCCTAAACGTGAAATCAGCTGCTCTCCGAAATGACTTCTCAATAAAGTCATTGTTTCACGAGCTGTATGGCAAGTGGCTTGTCACAGAACGCTGATTTTCATAATACAGTTGAACAATTTGTAGACGTTGTTGCGGTGTGAGTCTTTCCATGATGAAATGCCAAACGCTGTTCAACAAATCCACGATGACAGTTTGCCACAACTCGCGCGCGATCTGTAAAAAAAACGCAAATGAAAAAACTCCTCTTAATTGATCACCCTATATTATTTTGGGAAAACAGAAATCCATTATTTTCTCGTTAGATGCCTGTAGTGATCAATATCTCGTAAATTATGGATCAAACAATTCAAAGTTTATGCTCGTTACAAACAATTATTTTGCTGTTTTTTGTTTGTTCCATTCAGTTGTGAGTTACAGACCATGCAAGCTGAAATTGTGAATGAATATTGAAACGGCTAATTACGTGCAATTTAGATTTCGTCGATTCCGTTCAGGCATTTTTGATGTTAAAGAAAATGTCGATAAAATTACAGAAATAATCTAATGATGATCGACCGTAAAACCATTTGCGTAAAACAATTGGCGTAAAAATTTTGGATTTCTTCTTGCCCAAACTAACATAATTGATGTGCACATTCTTTGCCGTATATTTGGTCCAGCTTCTGCGGTTTCAATTTGTGGTGTGCTTGTTGATTTAGGCGTAGTGGAGGGGCTTACTACAGTTTCGTGTCGACTTTGAACTGTTTAGTTTAAGTTTTTAAGTTCTTCATGACCTTCGTAGTTTTTCTACAACCTACTGAAGGCCACCCGCTATTAGAAAAAAAAACTTTTCCAATTACTTGATGCTTCATAGCGTACTTCCAATCCGGGACCCAATAAATAAACACATAAACGCAATAGGCTTCAGCAGTGTTTGTATACTAACGCAATTTTTTTTTGAATTCAAGATTGAAGGTATAATAAACATTTTAAAGATCGTGAAACGCCAGAAATGGGAAGAAAATTAGTATAGGTAATGTTAGAATGAATTTTCTTTCACAGAGCACATTCAGGCATTAATAAAGCTGCCATTATGATATGAAAGCACTGCTTATAGTATCTAACCGCATACGTTGGAGAAGCTTTTTCGAAGCCCTATAATCCTCATAGGAGTAATCCGAAAAAAAGATAAGAAAACCAGTCCAAGTTACAAATAACTCCCTCCAAAGTCCTTGCATTAGGTAATATCCTACTCAAGGAAAAAATATTTGTCTTATATTTTTACACAGAGGCATCAGCCATCAAAGAAGCCCTTCTAAATACTATCTTATCAAACTTGTTTTGGATTCCATATCCAATTGATATTATAACACATACAATCACTGACGAACCATATCCTTGAGAGCAAAGAGAGCGTGGAGCTCATTTTACTGCCTTTGGACTGCTCTTGAAAAAATTGACCCCAAGTCAACTTAGCTAACGATAAGGGATCATGAAGGCGTTTAATGTTGTTAAAAGGGGCTGGTCGGTGGCATCCGAGAAAGAGAATCAGTGTAAATCAGTCTAAACCAGCCACCTAGCAGCTGTGTGCTTTTATTTAGCCAAAAAGGAGACTTATAAAATAAATAAATCATGAAAATTAAAAAATAACATCTGAGGTATTACTGTTCATCGAACAAATGACAATGAAACGCAAATAATTTGTCCCTCAAAAATCGAAAATTAAGACTTGCTTAATAGCCGTAGCCCAATGGCTTGGTGCGTGACTACTATTCGGGAGTGCATAGGCAGCAAAATGATACAAAAAGTTGTTTCTAATAGAGGTCGCTCCTTGGAAAGCATTGCCAAACCTCCGAGTGTATTTCTGCCATGAAAAAGCTTCTCATAAAAAACCATTTGCTGTTCGGATTCGGCTTAAAACTATAGGTCTTTCCATTTGTGGACCAACATCAAGACGTACGCTACAAATACTAGGTTGTTCAATAAGTATTGCGGTTCCATAAGAAAAAACACAATTTTATGGCTTGAAATACACTTAATAATCCCTGAAGCAAGAATCTGCGGAAAAATACGCTTCCACAGCTTTTATGCCGTCATCATTTGATGAAAAACGTTCTCCACGCATGCATTTAATTAGGTCTGGAGTCAGATGGAACTTGATAGGGGACAAATCTGGTGACTACTATGGATGCTCCAACAATTAATGGATTTTAGCCATTGTCAAAATGCTCTTATGACACGGCGTATTGTTTTGATGAAAAATAATTTTTTTTCTTTTGTAAACTGGATTTTTTTCATGAATTATTTCCTTCAGCTGGTCTAAAAGATTGTAATAATATTCAGAATTTATTGTTTTACTAGTTTGTAAGTAATCCGCAAACAAAATTTCCTTCGCATCACAAAAAACTGATTCTAACACCTTCTTGGGCGATTTCTGGACATCACCTCGTTTCAGAGCCGAAGAGCGAGCTCACACCACTCTTTAGCATTCCGTTTTGATTTATGATCATGGTCATAGTTCCAAGTCTCAATCAATGAATCGTTGCACAAAATCCACTTTATCCTTTATAAAACGCTCTAAATGTTGCTGAGAAAGTCGCATTCGAATGTGTTTTTGTTCCATTGTTAGCGAATGCGGCACCCATTGTGCACACAGCTTTCTGAAACCCAATGCTTCAGTCAAAATATTGCTTACACTGCCCAATGAGATGCCTAAGGCTTCTACTAAATCTCGTTTAGTTACTTGGCGATTTTCCAATACGATTTCCTGTACTTCCCTACGATTTATGGTGTTGTTGCTGTTTTTGGACGTCCTTGACGTGGATCGTCTTTAAGGCTCGTACGACCATGTTTAAATTCAGCAACCCATTTTTCTACTGTACTAATTGATGGCGAAAAATCCTTATACACTTTCAACATTCGTTCAAAAATTTTCGTTGCTTTTAAACCTTCCAAAAATTAAAATTCAATCACTTGATTTTTTCCCTTATAGAAAATACACTGACACGTCGGTACTAAATGGCTTGCAAACAAAGAATGAATTGACAGATTGAAATGAAACTTCACATACGTTTATATGAAGAGTGTACCAATACAACAAAAAAAAAAAGTTTAGGCTAGTAGCAGTGCCCTCTTTTATCGAACCGTAAAACTTATTGAAAAACCTGCTAAGAGGAGGAACTCGGCTAAACACCTAACAGAAGTGTACAATGAAGGGACAATGATATCCCCAGAAGTCCAGAAATGTAAAAATCACATCTGCCAGAATGTTTCTCATACTCCATCCACTCCCTCATTATACGTTCTTAAAACACTTTCTCGCTCGAAAAGTATTCGTATAATCTTAAAAGAAAGCTTAAGTTGGGAAAGAACTGTGTTATTCAGCACTTTTAACTTTATTCTAATATTTTCATTATTAATCTACTATTATTTACTATTCTTTCTATTTTCAAGGCAAGCCATGCCCGGAGAAGACGCGCCCACACAAAACACGTTGCGAGGCGTATTACAAATGTATTGAATTACCCTCCAAGCGCTATGTTTGGGTGCCAGAAAAATGCGAATCGGGCCTGATATACGAACACAATCTTGGCTTATGCGTATTGCCCGACGACGACTGGGAGTGCACACTGGGAGTTAGCACACACGATGGCAAGGTAGAGGATAATGAGAGGAATAAAGCGGCGGTATTAGGTCAAGGCCAGATGCAAACAACGAAGACAACACAACAAATGAATGTGATGAAAGACGCAGATTTATATATTATAAATAATAAGGACGGAACTATTGCTGATGCTGATGCGATGACCACATTGAAGAACGGCGCAAATGAAAATGATATGGAAGTGATAATAGATAGCAGCGTGGGCAGCGAAGAAGAAGTGGAGCACGATGACAGCCTAATAGAGTCTAGTGGTGATGGTGTTGGCGAGCTGATGGAATTAGATGGTTTTCTGCGGGCGGAAAACCGCGAGACAGAAGAACATCATGAGGGGCAGCTCATCGAAAACGATGAAAATGATATTAAACCCGACACAGCGACGAAAAAGTCAAAAATCGATCCCAAACTTACGGCACATCTACAGCGATTATCGCAATTGATTGATGGCCTGAAAGATCAATATCAGCAGGGCGAGAAGGAACAAACGGAATTGCGACCCGATCAGTTGAATGCTTTCTTGGCGCATTTTAATATACAAAACAAGTTTAATTTGATCAAACCTACCTTTGAGAAGAATTCGAAAGAAACAGCAGATACAACCACGACTACAGCGCCACCAGAGTCCACTATGGTGTATGCCAAATACCAAATACCTTCAAAAAATAAAACACGCCTACAAGAGCATTTAGATAATAAATTAAAGCCAGAAACAAAAGTCGTACTTACCAATACCCTGCCGAAACATTACGGTACTACGGGCTATGCGAATTCGCAAATTGTGGTAAATCGTCCCGAGGGTTCGGTACTTTTTACTTTGCCACATTATGGCAATCAGCAGACGTCTGAGTATGGCCACAATACGCCAAAAATATCTGAAGATACTTTGAAAACTGTATTAGAGCTGTCTAAACAAATGATTGCCACACAAAACATACCAAAAATAATACCAAACACCGGATATTACGCGCAACCACTAATACAACCACTTTTCCTGCCCGCTTCTGCCTTTCAAACCCAAGCACAAGCAAACCCCTTTGCAGCATATTTCAATAGCGTTAATAATAATAAACCACAAGAAGATTATGATGCTAATGGCGGCAAGTTTGGCCCTTTTACAGATTCTTACAATAACCCTTCAGGACATAACCAGCTACTCCGGCCCGCTAGCAGTTATAACAAGCCGGCCAATACCATCATACACAACAACGTAATACCTATACATCTGACATCCACAAACTCGGGTGAAAAGGAAATTGTTGACAACTATGGCCAAAGTTTAGGGCTTTATCCGCCACTTAACAGTGCCGAAAGCAACGGCTATCACCAGCAATTCCATACGAATAGTTTTGGTGACAATAAATTTCTTATCAGTCACACCACAACTCGGCCACAAATTTCTACTACACCGTCACCGACCGGCTATGCTGCACAATATCCTTCGCCATTTCCTACAGAGTTAGGCGCCACTACAATACGCCCCATACACTTTGAACCCACATCACCAACACTTACAGAGTACTTTTCGCCTAGTCCTCACTTAAATGATAATAACGTCAATAAGCTGTTTCAATCGACCGATCGTTATCCAACGGTACAATACGACGATCTGCCGCGCCCCATGAGTTTAGGGCGGCCATCACTCTTCTCGCCACAGATGGATAAGCACAAAGTCAAGGTACGTCCAAATGGTCATACAATTGAGAGCATGGAAGTCGAAGCGGATGATTACAATGATAATCAAGCGCGACCACTGCCGCAATTATTCACTTATAACTATGACAATGATAAACCTGATATGAGCAATCAGTATCAAGAGCTGGTTTATGGTGGGCATAGTGGTGGCAACAAGCACGCCTATATGCCGCGACCCTCCGCGGGTGTTGGCTCCACACGCCCACCCTATACAATTGGCGCAAACAAGCTGAAGCCATATAACACTCATTCCTCCTCTTCATTTGCCGATGGCACCCAATTGGTCAATATGGGTGGAAATTTCATTAGTTTCGATGCCTTTCAGAATTCAATACTGCCACTACTCGGCCAATCACAATCGCTTAGTGATTTAAATAATGTTGAAGTTATCACTTGCGCTACCGGCGTACGCCAACCGAACACCACCGACTGTACGCGTTACTATGTCTGTAGCAAAAAGGATGGCAAAGTACTCTCGTACTCCTGTCCGCCATATACCGCATTCAATGCACAATCGCGAATTTGTGATGCTCATACGTACGCGGTATGCTCACCGGATGCAATTATCAGCAGCTATACAGTGTCGGAGAATAAACGCTTGCATATGGAGGCGTTGAAAGCGTGGCAGGATGCCAAGCGTCGACAAGAGCAAGCTATTAAAGCGGAAAATATTGCAAATTTGATGCAAAAATATGGTGGCCAAACACAAGCGGCGAATGAAGATGGCGTGCACGAGGATAGTAGTGAGAAGGATATGCTGAACGCGTATGTGCAGCAAGCAGCTGCTATGAAGGTCTATAGCACAACGGCTAAGCCCACATCAGCGCCGGTGAAGAAGAGAAAATACTATTGCAAAGAAGGTGATAAAATTGCTGATCAAACTTCGATGAGCAGTTACTTTGTCTGCTACAAAAATGCGCAGGGTATGATGAAGGGCCACAAGATGACTTGCAGCAAAGGTTTGATTTTCTGCACAAAAAGTGCAATGTGTACGCTGCCCAATAGATGCACGTAATGTAAAAAGACGGCGACGGCGACGGCGATGACGACTATTTAAAACGAACGGATGTGGTGAACTGCAAATATTAACGGAAACGGAACATTGCTAAGGAACTTGGTGTGATATGAAATGTCAATTGAAGCAGCTAAGATATACAAAGAGTGTTGCCAGTTTCTTATTTTTCGATAGAATAATGAGCATATGAAACTTCGTGGATTTCGCAATCTGTCGTTAGACCATATTTTTGTGTGATTGCGCACAAGCATTTAGAACTAGCAGATTTGTAATGCATAGGTGTCTTTCCGTTTGTTTAGCGTAATAAATTTTTATTTAACTACACTTTAGTGTAAAAGTTAATTCGCTTTGTCAAGCGATATGTGCATGTAGATGGACTTGGGGATCTGCGCGCGAGTGTCGTTAATGCAAACTGACAAACTTGCTATTTTGCCAAATTTACTTGTTATGTATTAATTTTAAAAACACATTCGCTAGCTTGTAAGTTATTTATTATATATTTAGTTAAAGTACGATTAAAAATATTGTATACGAATGTACTATAATTCGAGAATTTGTAAGCGCTAAGACTAAAAAATAAAATAAAAAATATAATGCAACAAAAACAATGCAAAACTATTAACTAAAAAGAAATTTGTTTATTTTAGTAGATTTCTTTTCGCTTTTCATATTATAACCTGACCTAATGAACCATTAAACTAGTTTGTAACACTGACCAAGTAAGAGTTTACTGCTCGGCCGTTCTTTAGCTTACTAAACAAGCCACCGAATGTAAGTACATACATACTTGTATGTGCATATGTAAGTACATGAAAAAAAGTTCTGTTGTTATTCTCTACTAACCACAGTACTTGCGCATCGCAAATATTGAAATCTTGTTACGTTTTTGACGGATCGTACTCGAGGGTTTATTGCCATGTAGATGAGGCCATAAGCCAAACTAATCTTAAAAGTGCATTTAAATTATTAAGCTTCAAGAGAAATTAAGAAAAATAAAATGAAAAGATTAAACCAAAAAAAAAAAAAAAAAGCATGCAAAAAAAATCCCATTATCGCTGTGATTTATGTTTGCGTTGTAAATTTCACTTTTTTATATCAACTACGCATATCTCATCATTTTGGGCATTAAAGCGAATACATGAATGTACATATGTACGAGTACGTGGCGAGCGCTGCTTTAATAAAATTATACAATATGTGTTTGAACCTATGTGAACACATGAAAATGCTACACACATACACACATTCATCATTTCCTCACGTGGAGCAATAAAAATCGTAATAGTTAATGGCAACAGATGCAAGTATTTGTATGGATAATGAAATATGTTCGCAAATTGTGTGAGAAACAACATTAAATTACAGAAAAAATGTATATATTATACATGGGAATAAGTTACAAAATGTGCGAATATTTTTATGTTTCAACTTTTTTCCAAAGAAACCCTTTCTCCATAGCGAAACAGTTTGCTAATAATATAATTATGTTGAGTTTATTATGAGAGCCATAGTTTTAGTTAAGGGGGGAAGCTGGTCTAGAATTTTGAAAAAATCGAAAAATTTTTTTTTGTCTTAAAAGGTGCTTTAGGGTCTTAGAAATAATATACCAAATGAGGGATGCCAGCAAAAATGTCTAAATGCCCAAATTTTTCATTCGACGGCAGTGCCTCGCAGGTATGCCCCGAACGCTATTTACAACTTTAAACGCGTTTTTCTCGAAATCACTTTTTTTAAACTGGCCGAAGACATAACTCGAACAAATCTTTACCGATTCTTACGAAATTTTGACAATACATTCGAAATACCTTTCTCCGGAGACGTACGTAGGATTTTTTATTTATATTACATAGTTTTTTTTTTTAATCAACAATTTTATGTCGTTCTTTATAGTGAAAATTGTAACTTTTTGTTCAAACGTGCACCATTTCGCGAAAAAACAAAATATCGAAAAAATCCTACGTACGTCTCTTTCTGTTGTTATATAGAAACTAAAAAAATTTTATTTTTTGATCCAGGACAAAAATTAAGGAGTTTACGTCTTCGACAATGGACCCACTAGAAAAAAAGGCGCCTTAGGAGAACTGCTGGACAGCGGCCATTTTGAAATTAATTCAGACGAAAAATTTTGTATTTGTACCATGAAAGCTATATTATTAAACCTATTTCACAGATTTTCGATTGATTCCTTTGTTGAGTCAAAATAAATTCATAAAATATGCCCATTTTTTGCGCTCTAGACCAGCTTCCCCCCTTAAATTTTACTAACGCATATATATGTACAAAATAATAGTTTAAAACAGGTAATTTTTCAGTCTCGAGATTTTTCGCAATCTTTTCCTTTCACCATAAAGGGTACGAGCTCGTGTATATATCCTTTCGAAGTGCAATGAAATATAATTAAATCCCGGTAATGTTTACTTGAGACCTCGAACCCGCTCCCTATGAATGGTAGTCACGCACAAACTTTCTTCGTATATATAGTTTTAACTGTTCCAGGTGATCGGATTTAAAATACGTCTATTTTTAGGTCCAATCCCGAATTCCTCGTACTAAAACTAGTAAAATTACAAAAAACAAAAATCGCTCAGAGTAGGAGCGTAAGGTTTTATCGTAAAAAATCAAGGATGAAATATTACAAAATTTGGCCACCCGAAGCAGTAATTTCGGCCGTATTCACACACACATTCGTCGTTGTGCAGACGGCACGAAGTAATAGGTAGCCTCTGATTTTGACGTGATAACGTCTTATAATTCGATTTAACAGGCTGCACGCACGAAAAAATGTGTCGTTACCTTGCTCATTAGTGTTACCTTGCTCATTGCCGTTACCTTGCTCATTGCCGTTACCTTGAATGAACTGCAAGCGAAAGCGCGGAACGAACGACAAAGCAAACAAAGCAAACGAACGGCAACGTTCGACATCTTGTTCTCTCCTACTTAATTGAGCGTATATGTGTATGTATATGCGCATATGTACATATATAAATTCACGTATTTGTATTTGCATATGCCTTCTTATTGATTATTATTAATTTGATTTACTTCAAGAATTTAAAATAAAACCAAGTTTGTTAATAATACCTGTTGTTTTAATGTTATTATTATTTTTTGACGTGATAACGTCTTATAATTCTATGTAGCCGGCTGCACGCACCAAAAAATGCGTCGTTATCTTGCTCATGCGTCGTTACCTTGCTTGAACAGCATGTTATGTTATGTTATGTTATGCTATGTTACGTTATGTTATGTTATGTTATGTTATGTTATGCTATGTTACGTTATGTTATGTTATGTTATGTTATGTTATGTTCTGTTATGTTATGTTATGTTATGTTATGTTATGTTATGTTATGTTATGTTATGTTATGTTATGTTATGTTATGTTATGTTATGTTATGTTATGTTATGTTATGTTATGTTATGTTATGTTATGTTATGTTATGTTATGTTATGTTATGTTATGTTAAAGTATATTATGTTATGTTAATGTTAACTCATTCTCTATATCCATACAAAATATCTATCAAACAAATAAAATTAAAATTTTCTTTTGAAAAATGCAACCATTCAATTATTATAGTATTTTCTTATGACGTTATCACGTTAAACTATCGTCAGTAAACCGACTTTACAGACAACCTCTTTTTTTTCGAATATTACTGCAATAATTTCAGGTTTTCCATGAGCAAACCACTTTAATTTTCCCGATTACCTCAGCAAAATAACTTATTATCTCAAAATCGCTTAGAGCCGGTTAACGGTCTAATGTTGGCCATACCACTTCTGTACATCGTTTAAAAAATGTTATCTTTCGACAACTGTAACTGGAATGCCAAAGTTTATTTACAAACCATGGAAAATTAATAAACACGCACCAAGGCCAGCGCATTTAAATTAAAAAACAAGCGCCAAAAAGTAGGTAGTGTTATTTCTCACTAGAAATTAGCAACCACAAGGAAAAACTCAGGAAAAATAACCTAAAGTGTATCATAGATATATATAAGGCATAGCTCTCTCTCTCCTTTTACTCTACGTTATATCTTTTTTCTCTCTTGCGGAACGGAAATGCCCAAAACGTTGCGTGGCCTTGAAATTTTATTCTCCATTCTCGCTCGTTCATCGACACCTAAGAAGTCTCACTTCAAAATCTATACAAATTGGTAAATAATTTCAATTTCAATTTCACTGCTTTGTCTGTTTTGTTTAGTAAACAATTTAAACGCTTAGCTCAAATGCTGATTGTGTTTTCGATTTATCCTTGCAAACGTTATTTCGTCGGAATCCTGGAACCCTTTGATTCATCGTTTTTACTCGATGTTACTTGGCTTGTTCAGAAACCTACTGCGATTTGAAATTTGTATGCAAACAAACCAAGGCGAATCTATTAAAGGTGGTATCGGTAAATCAGCTGATTTATTTTTTTTTTTTTTCGTCGTGTCCATGTGGCTGTCAGCCCAGAGTGAAACAATTCATTCTTTGTTTTCTATTTTGTGTCACCATTTTTAATGAATGTGTCTTGAAACAAACTTATTAGCTCAGATTATTTTTCTTAATTTTCCTAACTATTTTATTATTTCTTAATATGGATATAGAAAATGTAGTTTTCTGTTGTTTACAGAATGTTTTATCGTTTGCCACATTTACCTGGATTTAGCAGCAAAAATTTCTCGCACTAACGTGGTAACTTCTAACGAAGAGAGAATATGGCATGCCTTTTCAATTGCACTCTATTTTACTAGATCACTTTTCAGTAATTTCAGGTAAAAAATCGGAAGTTTGGACTGGTATGGTAATGGAACTATTTACTGCAATCACATTTTATTGGTAAAAAAGTGTAGTTTATATTCAAAATAGTGTAATTTCAAATTTCGTCTTTTTATCGATCGGTTTCGAATGAGAAATGCTTCGGCATTTTATCGCGAAATAAAAATAAGAAAAGACAACTCTGAACCAATGACAAAACAACGCGAAGCCACGCAAACACCCCCACTCGTACACAGTAAGTGGGCTGAACAAGCAAGTTTGTGCTGTGGCTATCTTAAGAGTTTTTTTGTATATGTATTGGCGCCAACTCACTGATATTTGAATGTTTCTGGCATGGCACAGCGGCCGGACAAAATTCAATTTTTCAACATTTTTTAAATAAAAATTTGATAATGCAGATGTTTTCTTAAATATTCAAGGCAGATTTTCTGAAAATATTACTTAATTTAAAAAAATTTTCATTGTAGTTTTTTGACTTTAAACATGAAATTGTATGCAAATCGTACTTCATACAAGAGTTTCATTTTCATGTCTGCAAATAAATATTACCATTTGATTGTTAACCAAATATTGAAAAGAAAAAAGATAATTGAATATATTAACGGAATAGAACAGTAATAATTCTCTTAAGTTGTGGTACAAAATCCAATTTTTTTTTTTGGAAATTTCAAAATTTTTCGAAAATTTTTTTTTAAAGATCATTTTTTCGAGTGGTCCACACCGGTCCACTTGAAATCAACATGAGTGATGTTGCCACATATTTCAGCTATGATCTCAAACTGAAACCTGTTGCGCAAAGTTGCGCAAATTAAAAATAATGTAGCTTTTGTGCATTTACCCACAGGCAAAACGTTACATATGGCAATTTTGTGTAAAAGACATCACAGGCCCCATCAGCATTAAGAGACAACTAAAAAAAAAAAATTATTAAATGCTTTGCTTTGTTCATCAGATGTAGTTATAATATCAAAAACAAGCCAAAACCATTTTCAAAAAAGGTTCTTGCGCTTTTAAATTTGAAAAATGATCCAGCCTCAGAAAACAGCTCATCAGAAACCGAGGATTCTGAATCATAAAAAAAAATTAAAAACAAAAAAACAGCTAAATATCCAAAAAAAATTTAAAAACTAAACAAAAAATATTTAAAGATTAAAAATAAAAAAAAAATTAAAAGTAAAAAAAAATTTAAAAATTAAAAAAAAAAAAAAATTAAAAAAAAAAATAAAAAATAAAAAAAATCTAAAAACAAAAAAAAAAATTAGGAGAGAATAACCTTACCGTAAGCCTCCACGTGGTACTCTCTGGGGTCGTGAAAAATGTAAAAATGAACTCACCAGCTAATTACGGAAGTAAAAATGTATTTATAGTATTCAATGAATTTAAAATTTGCTAAAACTAAGGTCAGATTCGTCATCACTGATTCTTAAAAGCCCTAAATATATATTTTCAGCTTAATTAAATGAGTTTTTGAATTTTGTCCGCCAACGCCTTCTGGTCGGACCACTGTGCATGGGCGTGGTATATGCAGGGATACAAATTTTGTTTTGTTTTACTTTTTTTCTGATCGGTGCCCGATAAAATGAAATGATGAAAAAACCCGGTTTGGTAGATATATTTTACCATTATTCAGGGAATACGGATATAAATTTATGTTAAATTGAGTGTTGTTAAAATTTTTTATAATCTATAGCAAGGCGAATCTATTTTAGGTGGTAGCACTAAACCAACAAAAATGTTTTGTACATTATACCATGTTGGGACCGACATCGACATGTTTTCGTGAAAAGATGTGGTTTTCGATGGAAAATCGTGTTTTTGCTGAAAACTTCTTTCAAGTCTGCGTTGATTCTTCCGATAGATTTATCGAAATGGTACTCATTGCTTGACACATCTAGACTTTCATTGTAATTTTTGATTGCCGGTTAACAAATATCAAAAACAAAATATATACAGAAAAATTCGTACAGAGAAATCTATGGTTGCAGATAAGAATACTGGACATACCTCCGGCAAACCTTACCATCTTTGTTGGTAGTCAAGCAGTGATAAAGGCACTGTCCTCAGCACACGCCAATTTCAGATGTGTTAAAGAATACAGGAGATCACTCTAGCTTATCCAACAAAACAACACCACACTTTGTTGGGTCCCCGGCCACTCTGGAGTGGAGGGAAATGAAAGAGGGGATGAGTGTGCAAATAAAGGCTCTTAGCTTGACCTTCAGCGAGTAGTATAATATATTAGCAATCCATTGAATGAACTGCACACTGCGATTGTAATAAGCGTAATAGTGGAAACCAATTAAAAGTGGTCTCCGACTACTATCTTCAGGGTATCCAAAGAGCTCTGGCCAAAACTGAATCTTAAAAGGGCAAAATGTCTGCTCGGATTCAACAGATCAACCACCAGCATCCTCACAAGTGCTATAACGGGTCACTGCACTATTGGCACCCTAGCCAGTAGAATGGGGGTATCTCACAATGACTTCTGCAGAACTTGTGAAGATGAAGAAGAAATCGAGTCGGTGAAACACCAAGCGACGCCAAATATCTTGGCAATATCTTTGAGAACCTGGGAAATTTGCCTTCTTACCGTCTTAAAAAGATCTAAGTATTTTAAGCAACTTAGTTAGGGGATGGAAATCGAATATAGGTATCACAATGGGCCACCAAGTAGCTTGTCTTAGACAAGCAACCTGACTACCCTAACATAACCTAAGGGGGACAAATCTTTTGATCAGGATAGGGCGAAATCGCAATTTGATGTTTTGCGTGGGCCCCACAAAAACAAGCACATTATTGGAAAATGGCACTGCATATGGAGCAGCAAAAATGCAAATAAATAAATAAAACAAATTGAAGTAAAAGAATTTTTTTTTTTATAATTTTTTATTAACGAACATACCCAACTCTGAAGTATTTATAAAGGGTTTTTCAATCAGGGCGGGTAGATGTTGAAATGGAATAAAATGGCGTTTGCTGTGTGGCACGTAGCGCCGTCCTGCTGGAACCACATGTCGTCTAGGTCCATATGGTTCAATATGGGCCATAAGAAATTGGAAGGGCCACCACGTCTACCGAAAAATGGGCGCAATGCGCGCAACGTTTGCGTTAATGAACACTCATGTTGATAATAAAGTTTTATCATTTGAACGTGTTGTTCAATCGTGTAACTTGCCATGATGATTTGGCATAAACAACTGAATAATAAACAAAAGATTTGACAGATGTCACCAAAACAAAATGGCTGCCACAGGGCGCCAAAATCGACCCGCGCCAATTGAAAAACCCTTTATATTCAATTTATACAGGTAACGATCGATCTCGAAACCAGATAACACAGAGCTGTTGATTTGTGGCGCGATTCTTCTCCTTCCGGCGCTATTGTTGTATCACCAATTTGAATTAAATTAATTTGTTTGTTTTCACTAATTTGAATTCCATTAAGTTATTTACCATTTTGATTTTCTATTTGGAATAAAAATGTAAATAAAGACTGTTAGATATGCAACGAAAACGCTTATGGCCAATGCAAACGTCACGAGCTCACAATCCACAAAACGCGTTTTCAATCTGTTTTCGCTGTCAGTGCGCACATGGTATTAGAATGTCACGAAAAAAGAAAGTAGAGTAATGTAAAATAGAACGGCTATTCGCCATTTCATTTTGTGCTGACATCCAAATATGCATGGCGAAGAAAAATCAGCTGGCCAACTGCTATTACCTTTAATACATAGATGCGCCTTGATCAATGCTAATTCAATTTTTGAATGAATGTGGCATTTATTGGCAAAACTACATCAAAAAGTTGTTTTCGAATTAATGGAGTAGTTTTTATTTTCTATTTTTTTTTTTTCTAATATTTATTTATTACACTAGCAATAAAACAGTTTAATCACGGGTCTAGTTTATACCATTACAAAAAATTGTTAACTCTTTATAGATCAAAGTCGGCAGTTGAAAAGCAAATAAGCGCCAACAAATGTATGCCACTTTTCATACTGAAGCAAACACGTAAAGAGGTATCAATCCAAATCGAAAGATGTTTACTATTTTAAGAATCAAAATGTATGTTTACGAATACCGTTCAAACACCTCAAACAATGTTAAGAAAACCAAGCGTGATCGCACATTTAGCTAAGAAAGTGTGGCTTACAATCGCATGGCAGCTTTGAGGTGACACACGACCAAGCAAGCAGCCACACGAGCACAGGTGGCTTATATGTGTATGTATGCGTACACACTTAGTAAACAGCTTGTGGTAGCTGCAAACGAAAAAGTCCTAATTTGTTGCTTAACAAAATTCACTAAAAAGAATTTGGACATCAAATACCTGTATGCGCTATGCACACACAATGTTGCGACTAAAGTGAAATTGTCTTTTGCTATAAAGCCAGATTTTTTCTTTTTGCCACAGGTCGGTTATACATATTTTTGGTTTGTTTATTTTATGGCTATTTAGAGCAATTACATGTGTGTAATAGTAGCTCACCTTAGATGCAATAAAAAGTGTATTGCCACCACGAATTGCCAAGCAAGGTACAAATGTGCATAAGTTTGCATGATAAACGTATGTATGTATGTGTGTATGCATGGAATAGCTTTGCAGTATATGTGCCTCAAAATTTTTAGTTATATGCTTCTCATTGATGAGCGTGGACAGTAAAAGTTGTCCTAAAAGGTATATGAGTTGAATAAAATAAATTGAATGAAGCCTCTTTTATTCATTAAAAAAATAGTCTCTTGTGTACGCATGGATACAAATGTATTCCATGCGGTAAACACTAATGATGTAAAAGACAAGAAAGACATCTTAATCATCATCGCCTTTAGAGAGATCAAGTAACGAGTTGCTTGACCTCCGAAGGATAGAGAAACTTTCGTTGAGATAACAACTTGCAGTGAAAGACATATAAATTTTGGAAGCCATGACACACGAATACCGAAAATACATAATTGCCGTTGCCAACGTGCAAAGGTCCAAAAATGTTGCGCAGAATTTTTCTCTCAAACACTCCAAGCGTCGCTTCATCGGTTGTTGTCATCGTCCACGCTTCTGCGCCATACGTTAGGACGGGCATGATGAGAGTATTGTAGAGTGTTAGTTTTTTTCGCCGAGAGAGGCCTTTACTACTCAATTGCCTACTTAGTCCAAAGTAAAGGGTGTTTTTTTTAGAGGTTAGGTTTTCAAGTTGGCACTACTTTTTTCGTAGATGGTCTTTTTGACAGCTGTCACTTGATTTATGCTCAGTTTGGTTTGCCATTTCATAATGAATAGACTTACACCTGAACAACGTTTGCAAATCGTGCAAATTTATTACGAAAATAATGGTTCGGTTCGCGCGACGCATCGAAGAAAATTTTGTTCAGCGATGAAGCTCACTTTCGGTTGAATGGGTATGTCAATAAGCAAAATTGTCGCATTTGGAGTGAACATAATCCACAAGCCATTGCTGAGACGCCGTTACATCCTCAAAAAGTCACTGTTTGGTGTGCTCTATGGGCAGAGGGAATCATTGGTCCATATTTCTTTAAAAATGAAGCCGGCCATAATGTTACAGTCAATGGAGAGCGCTATAGAGCCATGATTAATGACTTTTTCGTGCCTGAATTGGACGATGTTGATGTGGACGACCTTTGGTTCCAACAAGATGGCGCTACATGCCATACAGCCAACGCAACAATCGATTTATCGAAGGAAACTTTTGGTGAGCGCATTATCTCGCGCCGTGGACCTATGGCGTGGCCTCCAAGATCGTGCGATATAACACCGCTGGACTATTTCTTGTGGGCCTATGTGAAGTCGCTTGTCTACGCAGATAAGTCCGAGACGATTGACGTCTTGGAAGAGAATATTCGGCGCGTTATTGCTGACATACGGCCCCAATTGCTGCAAAAAGTGGTCGAAAATTGGGCCTCTCGGCTGGAATTTATTCGAGCCAGCCGCGGCGGCCACTTGCCCGAAATCATTTTTAAAACATAATGGCAAACCCTTATCTTTATAATAAAGCTAAATTCTTGGCCATAACATTAAATTATATACGTTTTATTTCATCTTGAAAACCTAACCTCTAAAAAAAACACCCTTTAGCACTTGTGGGCAAGAGATATTCTCCGTTTGATTACGAGGCTGACATTTTTATCGGTGTTAATGCTAGTCCCTAAATATACGAAGTCTTTTACAACCTCGATAACATAACAGTTAACAGTGACGTTGGTGCCGAAACGCGAGTGCGCCGACTGTTTGTTTGAAGACAGGAGGTACTTCGTTTTGTCCTCGTTCACCACCAGACTCATTTGCTTTGCCTCTTTATCCAGTTTGTAGAAGGCAGCCCTAACACCGCGTTTGTTAAGGCCGATGATGTCAATATCATCGGCATACGCCAACAATTGTATGCTCTTATAAAAAATTGTACCTGAGGGATTAAATTCTGCGGCTCGTACGATCCTCTCCAACATCAGGTTAAACAGCGAGTCACCCTGTCTGAAACCTCGTTTGGTATCAAACGGCTCGGAGAGCTCCTTCCCAATTCTGACGGCGTTCCTCCTATTGAGCAACATCATGAATTGGCATAGCCGTATTAGTTTTGCGGGCATACCAAATTCAGACATCGTGACATACAGATAACTCCTTTTCGTACTGTCGAATGCAGCTTTGAAATCGACGAAAAGATGGTGTGTGTCGATTCTCCTTTCATGGGTATTTTTCAATATTTGGCGTATTGCGAATATTTGGTCGATGGTAGACTCTCCAGGTCTAAAGTCACACTGATAAGGTTGATAGTGGGCCTCAACTTTAGAAGACGATATTTAGAAGACTAATCCCGTGGTAATTGGTACAGATTGCAAGATCACCCTTCTTATGAATTGGACAGAGCACACTTAAATTCCAATAGGCAGGCATGCTTTCATCCGTGTAACTATACAAGCTTTTTTCCCACGCAAATTAGTTGGACGCTAGCTAAAGCCTTATAAAAAAAATAAATAAATAATTGGCGCGTACACTTCTGTTAGGTGTTAGGCCGAGCTCCTCCTCCTATTTGTGGTGTGCGTCTTGATGTTCTTCCACAAATGGATGGACCTACAGTTTCAAGCCGACTCCGAACGGCAGATATTTTTATGAGGAGCTTTTTCATGGCAGAAATACACACGGAGGTTTGCCATTGCCTGCCGAGGGGCGACCGCTATTAGAAAAATGTTTTTATTAATTTTGCTTTCACCGAGATTCGAACCAACGACCTCTCAGTGAATTCCGAATGGTGATCACGCACCAACCCATTCGGCTACGGCGGCCGCTAAAGTCTTATACATACCTTTAAAATGTTGCTACACTTTCATCATAATCTACAGGCAAATCTGGGAAATCAGATTAGCCGTTGAAAAATACAAAACGAAAGCACCTTACTGGAACTCCACAGCCTTATAGTATGAACAAATTCCCGACGACATTTCATTAGTTTGCTTAGTAAACAGCTTTCCCGTTAGCTCTTGACAAATCGGCTCCCTTAGCAAGACACTGGGTTGCTAACTCTAGAAATTTGGAGTAAAAGTGGAGGAAAAGTAAAATTTGTAGAAAAAACATTTCGTTTTAAAAAAGGTGGGCTTATGAGTAAGAACTTGCTCGGTATGTCCAGGACCAAAACGATATGGAATACAACTTAAAAAAAAGCTTCAACCAGGATATCAAAGAGCGTTTTTTGGGGTAATGCGCATGAAAGATGGACATTTTCACAATCTGAGATCGATGCCTTCCTATATAGGTTGTGGAAGTATTTCTATGCTGCTTTGAAGATACATGGTTTGATTGAAAAGTAATAAGCCTTATTTTTTTTAAGCAGTTTTATTAAACCTTTTGGCTTATACAACTATTATTCTTCAAAATTGGAACCTTGAGGGTCAATACACCGCTGGTAGCGGTCCTTTCACTGCAGAAGGGCGACGCGGTTTTTCAGCCGAAGGAGCACTTCTTTGTAAAATGCCGCGTTTACAGTGCTTCCTGGAGGTACAAACTCCTTGTGGACGATGCCTCGAGAGTCGAAAAAGATGATCAGCATGGTTTTTACCTTGGATTTCGGCATGCGCCTCCCGGCCTTCCTTGAACGACTTGTGCCACCGTTTTACCTGGGCACTGGACAGAGATTGGTCCCCGTAAGCCTCCTTGAGTAGCCCAATGGTTTCGGTACTCGTTTTGTTTAGCTTTACGCAAAATTTGATCGAGTAACGTTGCTCCAACGATCGCTGCGTTTTCCCCACTGCAAAATCCTAACACACTTTTAAAACAGCTTTCACGCGCGGAGCGATGTTGACTGCACCGCTGTTGCCAGCGAACTGGGACCGGTTTCTAGTGGAAGGGGAAGGTCCAACGATCATTTTTCCCCACCAGCCGATTCGGTTGATCGCTTGGCAGACGCTGCGCGCGGGAAGGCTCATTACTTTTCAATCAAACCCTGTACATAACTTATCAACAATAGTTAATTTAGCAAGATGTAATTTCTTTTTTCATGGCAGAAATACACTCGGAGGTTCAACATTGGGACGGCTATTACGAACAACATTTTCTATCATTTGACTAGTGAATACACTTAATATTTGAAATTAATATTGGTTACCGCCGTAGCCAAATGGGTTGGTGTGTGACTATCATTTGGAAGTGCGCAGTGTCGATACCTCGGCACGAAACACCGCTTGATAGAAAGTTTTTTCTTATGGCGGTCGCTCCTCGGCAGACAATGGCAAACCTCCGAGTGTATTTCTGCCATGGAAGAGCTTCTCATAAAAAACCATTGTCGTTCGGAGTCGGGTAAAAACTGTAGGTACCTCCGTTTGTGGAACCACTAACATCAAGACGCACGCCAAAAATAGGAGGAGCTCGGCCAAAAACCCAAAAAAGGTTGTAAGCGTCAATTATATAGATATATCAAATATTTCTTCCTTGAGTTGGATAACACCTAATATATAAGTTAACAAATAACACTTAGTATAGGATATTTCATAAGTTAAGAAACAGCCCTCGCAATTGCGACATTT